>NC_139222.1:9674831-9832331 GCF_055691185.1 Crinia signifera | reverse complement strand
CACTTTAAACTGTGTCCATGTCGACTGTGTTGACATTCAGGTAATAAAACAGTGAAAAACCCCATGTCGACCTTGTGAATGTCGACATAAACAATGTCGAACTAATGACCTTGTCGAACTAATGACCTGTCGAACTAATGACCTTTCGACCTAGAATCATGTCGACCTTTTCCCATGTCGACCTAGAATCATGTCGACCTTTTAGCATGTCGACCTAATGGATTCGACCTAATGACTTTCTACCATAATGCAATAGACCAAATGATCCCAACCCCTCCGGTCACATCCCCGGTGTTACTGCATAACGTCCCATTCCCAGCAGTCACCTCTCTGGTCACATCCCCCGATGTTACTGTATAACGTCCCATTCCCAGCAGTCAACTCTCCGGTCACATTCCCCGGTGTTACTGCATAACGTCCCATTCCCAGAAGTCACCTCTCCGGGCACATCCCCGGTGTTACTGCATAACGTCCCATTCCCAGCAGTCACCTCTCTGGTCACATCCCCCGATGTTACTGTATAACGTCCCATGCCCAGCAGTCACCTCTCTGGTCACATCCCCGGTGTTACTGTATAACGTCCCATTCCCAGCAGTCTCCTCTCCGGTCACATCCCCCGGTGTTACTGTATAATGTACCATTCCCAGCAGTCACCTCTCCGGTCACCTCTCCCTGTGTTACTGTATAACGTCCTATGCCCAGCAGTCACCTCTCCGGTCACATCCCCCTGTGTTACTGTACAACGTCCCATTCCCAGCAGTCACATCCCCCTGTGTTACTGTACAACGTCCCATTCCCAGCAGTCACCTCTCTGGTCACATCCCCCGGTGTTACTGTATAACGTCCCATTCCCAGCAGTCACCTCTCCGGTCACATCCCCCGTGTTACTGTACAACGTCCCATTCCCAGCAGTCACCTCTCCTGTCACATCCCCCGGTGTTACTGTATAACGTCCCATTCCCAGCAGTCACCTCTCCGGTCACATTCCCCGGTGTTACTGTATAACGTCCCATTCCCAGCAGTCACCTCTCCTGTCACTTCCCCCGGTGTTACTGTATAACGTCGCATTCCCAGCAGTCACCTCTCCGGTCACATCCCCCGGTGTTACTGTATAACGTCCCATTCCCAGCAGTCACCTCTCCGGTCACATCCCCCGGTGTTACTGTATAACGTCCCATGCCCAGCAGTCACCTCTCCGGTCACATCCCCGGTGTTACTGTATAACGTCCCATTCCCAGCAGTCTCCTCTCCGGTCACATCCCCCGGTGTTACTGTATAATGTACCATTCCCAGCAGTGACCTCTCTGGTCACCTCTCCCTGTGTTACTGTATAACGTCCCATGCCCAGCAGTCACCTCTCCGGTCACATCCCCCGGTGTTACTGTATAACGTCCCATTCCCAGCAGTCACCTCTCCTGTCACATCCCCTGGTGTTACTTTATAACGTTCCATTCCCAGCAGTCACCTCTCCGGTCACATCCCCCAGGTGTTACTGTATAACGTCCCATTTCCAGCAGTCACCTCTCCGGTCACATCCCCCGGTGTTACTGTATAACGTCCCATTCCCAGCTGTAACCTCTCCGGTCACATCCCCGGTGTTACTGTATAACGTCCCTTTCCCAGCAGTCACCTCTCCGGTCACATCCCCCCGGTGTTACTGTATAACGTCCCTTTCCCAGCAGTCACCTCTCCGGTCACATCCCCGGTGTTACTGTATAACGTCCCTTTTCCAGCAGTCACCTCTCCGGTCACATCCCCCGGTGTTACTGTATAACGTCCCATTCCCAGCAGTCACCTCTCCGGTCACATCCCCGGTGTTACTGTATAACGTCCCATTCCCAGCAGTCACCTCTCCGGTCACATCCCCAGTGTTACTGTATAACGTCTCATTCCCAGCAGTCACCTCCTCTCCGGTGACATCCCCCGGTGTTACTGTATAACGCCCCATTCCTAGGAGTCACCTCTCCGGTCACATCCCCCAGTGTTACTGTATAACGTCCCATTCCCAGCAGTCACCTCTCCGGTGACATCTCCCGGTGTTACTGTATAACGTCCCATTCCCAGCAGTCACCTCTCTGGTCAGCAGCTGAATGATCTTGTTGGTGAGTTCCAGGATCTTCTGGTCATTGTTCCTCTTATGTATCAGTGAGTGAGGGGATGACACCAGGGTTGGGGCGTTCAGTACTGCTCAGTTCTCCTAAAACGCAGGGACCGCTGGGTGTCTCACGCTTACTAGATGTCTTTCTTCAGTATTATGCAACCCTGTAAATCAACAGACGCATTAATATTATGTTAAATGGTGTCGTTTATAGGGCTGCTGTGCACAACAAAAAGAGTTTTACAAATACAACCTATTCCCCCCCCTGCTAAGATAACTTCCGCCCTGCGCGTTCCACATGCCGACTTCCGCCCTACTCCTATGCGTTTCAGCGCCACCCGACTTCCGTTATGTGCGTTCCAGCAGTCTTCCGGTCTCTGCAGTTGTTAAACTCATTACAGTGAAGTGTCCTCCACCTGCGTTGTTGGTGTATCTATGTGACTGTTCATTGCTGGCGGCCGCTGGGGAGGAATGCTCTGCGGGAGACTGGCAGCAGGTGATGCTGTGTATTATTACTATTGCACAGATGGAGGAGGCTGCGGTGTGGCTTTACTATACTGCAGGGGGAGCAGCAAACCCTGTTGCCCTGCTAATATTATTATATTATAAAACAGGTGGAGCAGACTCTGGTGGCCTGTTAATATAATGCAGGTAGATTAGACCTGGGTGCCATACATGTATAGCATGGTTGCCTACCTTACTGGGCTTCCTTGGTAGTGTATGATTGCCATCACCTGTGGGGAGCTAGGAGGCAATTGATAAGAAAGGTGTCACCACAGGTGCTGGCAATCATACATTACCAGGGAAGCCCAGGAACAGAGCATTGTGTCCTCCTGGAGAGGGGCATGCTGGGAGGTATGGATAATGTATGATTGCCAGCACCTGTGGGGAGCTAGGTAACTGATAAGAAAGGTGTCACCACAGGTGCTGGCAATCCTACATTACCAGGGAAGTCCAGGAACCGAGCATTGTGTCCTCCTGGAGAGGGGCATGCTGGGAGGTATGGATAATGTATGATTGCCAGCACCTGTGGGGAGCTAGGTAACTGATAAGAAAGGTGTCACCACAGGTGCTGGCAATCACACATTACCAGGGAAGCCCAGGAACAGAGCATTGTGTCCTCCTGGAGAGGGGCATGCTGGGAGGTATGGATAATGTATGATTGCCAGCACCTGTGGGGAGCTAGGAGGCAATTGATAAGAAAGGTGTCACCACAGGTGCTGGCAATCATACATTACCAGGGAAGCCCAGGAGCAGAGCATTTTCTCCCTGAAGGAGAGGGTCAGGTAGGCAACCATGATGTATAGTATGCATTTAAAGGGGATCGGCCCCTAGTGCCCTATGTTTGAAGTACAGATGCAGCTGGCTGGTGTCATGTTGTACCAAAGGTGGAGGAGACATTGGTGTTGTACCACAGGCGGAGGAGACATTGGTGTCCTCTTGTACCACAGGTGGAGGAGGCATTGGTGTTGTACCAAAGGTGGAGGAGACATTGGTGTTGTACCGCAGGCGGAGGAGCCGTTGGTGTCCTCTTGTACCGCAGGCGGAGGAGACATTGGTGTTCTCTTCTACCGTGGGTAGTGGAGATGTTGGAGGAGACTTTGTTTTCCTCTTATACCGCAGGCAGAGTAGAGGTTGGTGTTATGCTATACCACAGGTAGAGGAGCTTTCAGTAGCCTTTTATACTGCAGGTGGAGGAGACGTTGATATCCTCTTATACTGCAGGCGGAGATGTTGATGTCCTCGTATACCGCAGTTGGAGGAGATATTGGAGTTCTTGTATACTGCAGGTGGAGGAGAAGATGGTGTCCTCTTTTACTTCTGGGAGAGGAGCCTACAGTATACTGTTCAACTGAGCGTACAGGAGACGTTGGTGTCCTGTGATGTTGCTGGTGGAGGAGAGATTGGTGTCCTCTTATGACCAGGCAGAGGAGACGTTGGTGTTCTCTTCTACCGTGGGTGGTGGAGACGTTGGAGGAGACTTTGTTGTCTTCTTATACAGCAGGTGGAGGAGATTTTAATGTTGTTGATGGTCTCTTCTGCTGCAGTTGGAGGAGACTTTGTTGTCCTCTTATATGGCAGGAGTCCTGTTACTACTATATCATGGTGCAGACTCTGGCAGCCTGTTATTATGGTACTGGTGGAGAGGAGTTTCCTACAAAACAGCTGTCACCGACTCTGGAATCCTGGTTACTATGGCAGCTGCTACTAACAGATATTAGTTTGGTAACGAGCAGTCAGGAATACAAATGATGGGTAATGGAGCTGTCTAATATGCATTAGCAACAAATACCCATAAATAGGTCTATATGACGCTGCCAAACAATATCATTATTTAAAAGTAATTTTATTACAGTAAATCTAAATCTGCATTCGTTTATTTAGATGAAAGTGATATAAAAAAATATAATAACGGAATGGATTTATTGCAGTGTGGCTCAGTGACACCTAATACATGCAGTATGTGTGCTTATTTTTCTATATACTAGTGTGCCTGTGGTGTCCATGGCAATGCCATGATTTTAAAATCGTCCAGCTCATAATGGAGATGCCCCATCTGTCTATAACAGGTGGGGGTACTGATGTGATTCATGCCTCACATTGTCCAAGTCCAAAGGACTATCATCCAGTAAATGACTCCTCTTGGGCTACACAAACATGGCGGCAGGCCTTTAAGATATAAATGTTTCACCGGAAGGGCATGCTGGAATTTCCGGTTACACGGCAGCTGCAGAGATGAAGATTCTGCGGGTCTGCTGGAATTAAGTGTTGGTTATTGTGTTCCTCGTTCTCTTTGTGGCCTTTTCCCAGGGTTTTCCCAACATTTGCTTGATTCACTCTCCATTTGGACTATAATTGGGAGTAGTAACATTTCTTTTACTTGTCACTTTTACAAAGATTTACAGAGTAGAAGACATTTACTGATCCTGTGTTATAGTGTGTGCACACTATTAGACTTACTGACCAGGACCCAGAACTCCACTGCTGTGACCTCCACCTCATGCACTGATACGTGAGGGGCCGGAAGATCCTGGAACTCACCAAGAAGGTAATTCAGCTGCTGACCAGAGAGATGACTGCTGGGAATGGGATGTTATACAGTAACACCGGGGGATGTGACCGGAGAGGTGACTGCTGGGAATGGGGCGTTATACAGTAACACCGGGGGATGTGACCGGAGAGGTGACTGCTGGGAATGGGGCGTTATACAGTAACACCGGGGGATGTGACAGAAGAGGTGACTGCTGGGAATGGGATGTTATACAGTAACACCGGGAGAGGTGACTGCTGGGAATGGGACGTTATACAGTAACACCGGGGGATGTGACCGGAGAGGTGACTGCTGGGAATGGGACGTTATACAGTAACACCGGGGGATGTGACTGCTGGGAATGGGGCGTTATACAGTAACACCGGGGGATGTGACCGGAGAGGTGACTGCTGGGAATGGGATGTTATACAGTAACACCGGGGGATGTGACAGGAGAGGTGACTGCTGGGAATGGGGCGTTATACAGTAACACCGGGGGATGTGACCGGAGAGGTGACTGCTGGGAATGGGGCGTTATACAGTAACACCGGGGGATGTGACCAGAGAGGTGACTGCTGGGAATGGGATGTTATACAGTAACACCGGGGGATGTGACAGAAGAGGTGACTGCTGGGAATGGGATGTTATACAGTAACACCGGGAGAGGTGACTGCTGGGAATGGGACGTTATACAGTAACACCGGGGATGTGTCTGGGTGATGACTGTATCATTGTGTGTGTCAGGTTCCCATAAGGTGTGAGGATGTCACTGTCTATCTCTCCATGGAGGAGTGGGAGTATATAGAGGAACACAGGGGTCTGTATGAGGACATGATGATGGAGAATCGCTGGCCCCTCACATCACTGGGTAAGAGGAGACTGTCATGTAGTGTAATGGAGAGAGCAGCTATGGGGCCACCTAGATACACAGCATCTGATAATCACATAGTGTATATACAATGTCCTCAGTCACTGTGTGTCTCCTACAGATGGGGCCAGTAACAGGAATACCCCAGAGAGATGTCCCCGTCCTCTGTATTCCCAGGATAATCACATGTATACCATGTCCTCAGTCACTGTGTGTCTCCTACAGATGGGCCCAGTAACAGAGATACCCCAGAGAGATGTCCCCGTCCTCTGTATTCCCAGGATAATCACATATATACCATGTCCTCAGTCACTGCGTGTCTCCTACAGATGGGCCCAGTAACAGAGATACCCCAGAGAGATGTCCCCGTCCTCTGTATTCCCAGGATAATCACATATATACAATGTCCTCAGTCACTGTGTGTCTCCTACAGATGGGGCCAGTAACAGAGATACCCCAGATAGATGTCCCCGTCCTCTGTATTCCCAGGATAATCACATATATACCATGTGCTCTGTCACTGTGTGTCTCCTACAGATGGGCCCAGTAACAGGAATACCCCAGAGAGATGTCCCCGTCCTCTGTATTCCCAGGATAATCACATATATACCATGTCCTCAGTCACTGCGTGTCTCCTACAGATGGGCCCAGTAACAGGAATACCCCAGAGAGATGTCCCCGTTCTCTGTATTCCCAGGATAATCACATATAAACAATGTCCTCAGTCACTGCGTGTCTCCTACAGATGGGCCAGTAACAGGAATAACCCAGAGAGATGTCCCCGTCCTCTGTATTCCCAGGATAATCACATATATACCATGTCCTCAGTCACTGTGTGTCTCCTACAGATGGGCCCAGTAACAGGAATATACCCCAGAGAGATGTCCCGTCCTCTGTATTCCAAGGATAATTACATATATACAATGTCCTCAGTCACTGTGTGTCTCCTACAGATGGGCCAGTAACAGGAATACCCCAGAGAGATGTCCCCGTCCTCTGTATTCCCAGGATAATCACATATATACAATGTACTCAGTCACTGCGTGTCTCCTACAGATGGGCCCAGTAACAGAGATACCCCAGAGAGATGTCCCCGTCCTCTGTATTCCCAGGATAATCACATATATACAATGTCCTCAGTCACTGTGTGTCTACTACAGATGGGGCCAGTAACAGGAATACCCCAGAGAGATGTCCCCGTCCTCTGTATTCCCAGGATAATCACATATATACCATGTCCTCAGTCACTGCGTGTCTCCTACAGATGGGCCCAGTAACAGGAATACCCCAGAGAGATGTCCCCGTCCTCTGTATTCCCAGGATAATCACATATATACAATGTCCTCAGTCACTGCGTGTCTCCTACAGATGGGCCCAGTAACAGGAATACCCCAGAGAGATGTCCCCGTCCTCTGTATTCCCAGGATAATCACGTATATACAATGTCCTCAGTCACTGCGTGTCTCCTACAGATGGGCCCAGTAACAGGAATACCCCAGAGAGATGTCCCCGTCCTCTGTATTCCCAGGATAATCACATATATACAATGTCCTCAGTCACTGTGTGTCTCCTACAGATGGGCCCAGTAACAGGAATACCCCAGAGAGATGTCCCCGTCCTCTGTATTCCCAGGATAATCACATATATACCATGTCCTCAGTCACTGTGTGTCTCCTACAGATGTGCCCAGTAACAGAGATACCCCAGAGAGATGTCCCCGTCCTCTGTATTCCCAGGATAATCACATATATACAATGTACTCAGTCACTGCGTGTCCCCTACAGATGGGCCCAGTAACAGGAATACCCCAGAGAGATGTCCCCGTCCTCTGTATTCCCAGGATAATCACATATATACAATGTCCTCAGTCACTGTGTGTCTCCTACAGATGGGCCCAGTAACAGGAATACCCCAGAGAGATGTCCCCTTCCCCTGTATTCCCAGGATAATCACATATATACCATGTCCTCAGTCACTGTGTGTCTCCTACAGATGGGCCCAGTAACAGGAATACCCCAGAGAGATGTCCCCGTCCTCTGTATTCCCAGGATAATCCCATATATACCATGTCCTCAGTCACTGTGTGTCTCCTACAGATGGGGCCAGTAACAGGGATACCCCAGAGAGATGTCCCCGTCCTCTGTATTCCCAGGATAATCACATATATACCATGTCCTCAGTCACTGCGTGTCTCCTACAGATGGGCCCAGTAACAGGAATACCCCAGAGAGATGTCCCCGTCCTCTGTATTCCCAGGATAATCACATGTATACCATGTCCTCAGTCACTGTGTGTCTCCTACAGATGGGCCCAGTAACAGAGATACCCCAGAGAGATGTCCCCGTCCTCTGTATTCCCAGGATAATCACATATATACCATGTCCTCAGTCACTGCGTGTCTCCTACAGATGGGCCCAGTAACAGAGATACCCCAGAGAGATGTCCCCGTCCTCTGTATTCCCAGGATAATCACATATATACAATGTCCTCAGTCACTGTGTGTCTCCTACAGATGGGGCCAGTAACAGAGATACCCCAGATAGATGTCCCCGTCCTCTGTATTCCCAGGATAATCACATATATACCATGTGCTCTGTCACTGTGTGTCTCCTACAGATGGGCCCAGTAACAGGAATACCCCAGAGAGATGTCCCCGTCCTCTGTATTCCCAGGATAATCACATATATACCATGTCCTCAGTCACTGCGTGTCTCCTACAGATGGGCCCAGTAACAGGAATACCCCAGAGAGATGTCCCCGTTCTCTGTATTCCCAGGATAATCACATATAAACAATGTCCTCAGTCACTGCGTGTCTCCTACAGATGGGCCAGTAACAGGAATAACCCAGAGAGATGTCCCCGTCCTCTGTATTCCCAGGATAATCACATATATACCATGTCCTCAGTCACTGTGTGTCTCCTACAGATGGGCCCAGTAACAGGAATATACCCCAGAGAGATGTCCCGTCCTCTGTATTCCAAGGATAATTACATATATACAATGTCCTCAGTCACTGTGTGTCTCCTACAGATGGGCCAGTAACAGGAATACCCCAGAGAGATGTCCCCGTCCTCTGTATTCCCAGGATAATCACATATATACAATGTACTCAGTCACTGCGTGTCTCCTACAGATGGGCCCAGTAACAGAGATACCCCAGAGAGATGTCCCCGTCCTCTGTATTCCCAGGATAATCACATATATACAATGTCCTCAGTCACTGTGTGTCTACTACAGATGGGGCCAGTAACAGGAATACCCCAGAGAGATGTCCCCGTCCTCTGTATTCCCAGGATAATCACATATATACCATGTCCTCAGTCACTGCGTGTCTCCTACAGATGGGCCCAGTAACAGGAATACCCCAGAGAGATGTCCCCGTCCTCTGTATTCCCAGGATAATCACATATATACAATGTCCTCAGTCACTGCGTGTCTCCTACAGATGGGCCCAGTAACAGGAATACCCCAGAGAGATGTCCCCGTCCTCTGTATTCCCAGGATAATCACGTATATACAATGTCCTCAGTCACTGCGTGTCTCCTACAGATGGGCCCAGTAACAGGAATACCCCAGAGAGATGTCCCCGTCCTCTGTATTCCCAGGATAATCACATATATACAATGTCCTCAGTCACTGTGTGTCTCCTACAGATGGGCCCAGTAACAGGAATACCCCAGAGAGATGTCCCCGTCCTCTGTATTCCCAGGATAATCACATATATACCATGTCCTCAGTCACTGTGTGTCTCCTACAGATGTGCCCAGTAACAGAGATACCCCAGAGAGATGTCCCCGTCCTCTGTATTCCCAGGATAATCACATATATACAATGTACTCAGTCACTGCGTGTCCCCTACAGATGGGCCCAGTAACAGGAATACCCCAGAGAGATGTCCCCGTCCTCTGTATTCCCAGGATAATCACATATATACAATGTCCTCAGTCACTGTGTGTCTCCTACAGATGGGCCCAGTAACAGGAATACCCCAGAGAGATGTCCCCTTCCCCTGTATTCCCAGGATAATCACATATATACCATGTCCTCAGTCACTGTGTGTCTCCTACAGATGGGCCCAGTAACAGGAATACCCCAGAGAGATGTCCCCGTCCTCTGTATTCCCAGGATAATCCCATATATACCATGTCCTCAGTCACTGTGTGTCTCCTACAGATGGGGCCAGTAACAGGGATACCCCAGAGAGATGTCCCCGTCCTCTGTATTCCCAGGATAATCACATATATACCATGTCCTCAGTCACTGCGTGTCTCCTACAGATGGGCCCAGTAACAGGAATACCCCAGAGAGATGTCCCCGTCCTCTGTATTCCCAGGATAATCACATATATACCATGTCCTCAGTCACTGTGTGTCTCCTACAGATGGGGCCAGTAACAGGGATACCCCAGAGAGATGTCCCCGTCCTCTGTATTCCCAGGATAATCACATATATACCATGTCCTCAGTCACTGCGTGTCTCCTACAGATGGGCCCAGTAACAGGAATACCCCAGAGAGATGTCCCCATCCTCTGTATTCCCAGGATAATCACATATATACAATGTCCTCAGTCACTGCGTGTCTCCTACAGATGGGCCCAGTAACAGGAATACCCCAGAGAGATGTCCCCGTCCTCTGTATTCCCAGGATAATCACATATATACAATGTCCTCAGTCACTGCGTGTCTCCTACAGATGGGCCCAGTAACAGAGATACCCCAGAGAGATGTCCCCGTCCTCTGTATTCCCAGGATAATCACATATATACCATGTCCTCAGTCACTGCGTGTCTCCTACAGATGGGTCCAGTAACAGGAATACCCCAGAGAGATGTCCCCGTCCTCTGTATTCCCAGGATAATCACATATATACCATGTCCTCAGTCACTGCGTGTCTCCTACAGATGGGCCCAGTAACAGAGATACCCCAGAGAGATGTCCCCGTCCTCTGTATTCCCAGGATAATCACATATATATACCATGTCCTCAGTCACTGCGTGTCTCCTACAGATGGGTCCAGTAACAGGAATACCCCAGAGAGATGTCCCCGTCCTTTGTATTCCCAGGATAATCACATATATACCATGTCCTCAGTCACTGCGTGTCTCCTACAGATGGGCCCAGTAACAGAGATACCCCAGAGAGATGTCCCCGTCCTCTGTATTCCCAGGATAATCACATATATACCATGTCCTCAGTCACTGCGTGTCTCCTACAGATGGGTCCAGTAACAGGAATACCCCAGAGAGATGTCCCCGTCCTCTGTATTCCCAGGATAATCACATATATACCATGTCCTCAGTCACTGTGTGTCTCCTACAGATGGGCCAGTAACAGAGATACCCCAGAGAGATGTCCCCGTCCTCTGTATTCCCAGGATAATCACATATATACCATGTCCTCAGTCACTGTGTGTCTCCTACAGATGGGGCCAGTAACAGAGATACCCCAGAGAGATGTCCCTGTCCTCTGTATTCCCAAGATAATCACATATATACAATGTCCTCAGTCACTGCGTGTCTCCTACAGATGGGCCCAGTAACAGAGATACCCCAGAGAGATGTCCCCGTCCTCTGTATTCCCAAGATAATCACATATATACAATGTCCTCAGTCACTGCGTGTCTCCTACAGATGGGCCCAGTAACAGAGATACCCCAGAGAGATGTCCCCGTCCTCTGTATTCCCAGGACCACACAGAGGAGAATCACAGGGTCCCACAGGAGGGTGAGGTATGTGGATCTCAGCGTCTCCCCAAATTTCAGGAAAAAGAAATGGACTTTTCACAATATAATTTCTAGAGAAGCTTTAAGGGTTTTATGTTTTTTTTTTTTTTTTATTTAGGATGAATTGCTGATTAACATTAAGTTAGGAGATATAAAAAAGGAAGAAGAGACGTATGTGATGGGTGATCAGCAGTGTAAGGAGGAGGAAATCCCAACAGATATCAGAACAGGTGAGTAATAATCGCTAAGTACAGAGTCACATATTCTCCTGGTTCTGTCACTGCAAAAGTTTGGATCAATAAACCCCTCACATCATGTCACTGTGTGTTACCAGCCCAGAGATCTGACCAGTTTCCTCCCCGCACTCTCTGGTGTATCTCATACATCAGGAGCCATCAGCCCCTATTATACCCCTGCTCTCCCCCTCACATCATGTCACTGTGTGTTACCAGCCCAGAGATCTGACCAGTCTCCTCCCAGCACTCTCTGGTGTATCTCATACATCAGGAGCCATCAGCCCCTATTATACTCCTGCTCTCCCCCTCACATCATGTCACTGCGTGTTACCAGCCCAGAGATATGACCAGTCTCCTCCCCGCACTCTCTGGTGTATCTCATACATCAGGAGCCATCAGCCCCTATTATACCCCTGCTCTCCCCCTCACATCATGTCACTGTGTGTTACCAGCCCAGAGATCTGACCAGTCTCCTCCCCGCACTCTCTGGTGTATCTCATACATCAGGAACCATCAGCCCCTATTATACTCCTGCTCTCCCCCTCACATCATGTCACTGTGTGTTACCAGCCCAGAGATCTGACCAGTCTCCTCCCCGCACTCTCTGGTGTATCTCATACATCAGGAGCCATCAGCCCCTATTATACTCCTGCTCTCCCCCTCACATCATGTCACTGTGTGTTACCAGCCCAGAAATCTGACCAGTCTCCTCCCCGCACTCTCTGGTGTATCTCATACATCAGTATCATCAGCCCCTATTATACTCCTGCTCTCCCCCTCACATCATGTCACTGTGTGTTACCAGCCCAGAGATCTGACCAGTCTCCTCCCCGCACTCTCTGGTGTATCTCATACATCAGGAGCCATCAGCCCCTATTATACTCCTGCTCTCCCCCTCACATCATGTCACTGTGTGTTACCAGACCAGAGATCTGACCAGTCTCCTTCCCGCACTCTCTGGTATATCTCATACATCAGCAGCCATCAGCCCCTATTATACTCCTGCACTCCCCCTCACATCATGTCACTGTGTGTTACCAGCCCAGAGATCTGACCAGTCTCCTCCCCACACTCTCTGGTGTATCTCATACATCAGCCCGTATTATACACCTGCTCTCCCCTCACATCATGTCACTGTGTGTTACCAACCCAGAGTTTAGACCACGTCTAATCTGCTTCTAAGGTTCAAATGTTTGTGCAAAGTGAAATTCGTATAAACATATATAACAGTCTAGCTCAGGAGTATTCCACTTGTAGAACGCCAGCTGCTTGTGGTACTTCATCTCCCAACATGCTCTTCCACAGGTTTCTTTATTAGGCTTTATAAAACTGTGGCAAGCCATGCTGGGATTTGTAGTACCACAGCAGCTGAATGTCAAATGTTCTATATTAAGAGTATTCTGCTGCACAAACAAAATCTATATGTCCATATATTTTTTTTCCAGCCAGTGGACACAGAAGCAGGAATACCTCAGAGGGACCTCTCGCTTTATTACCAGCTTTTGAAACAAAAGATAACAAATGCAAACGAGAATTTCCAGGAGGAATCTCCATTAACTTATGTCACACCGATGAGAAGCCTTTCCCATGCTCTGAGTGCGGGAAATGTTTTACGTGGAAATCCGATCTGGTTACACATCAGAGAAGTCACACAAATGAGAAACCTTTCCCGTGTCCTGCTTGTGGGAAATGTTTTACACATAAATCAGAGCTGGTTGCACATCAGAAAAGTCACAGGGGTGAGAAGTCATTTTCATGTTTGTGTTCAGAGTGTGGAAGATGTTTTTCACTGAAATCAAGTCTTAGCAGACATCTGAGAAAGTGTAGAAGTAAGAATATATGTTCTGAGTGTGGCAGATCGTTTTCTAACAAATCGGCACTTACCAAACATCTGAGAACCCACACTGGTGAGAAGCCGTTTCAGTGCTCTGATTGCGGGAAATGTTTTACTTGGAGAGCAAGTATTGTTAAGCATCAGAAAATACACACAGGTGAGAAGCCATTTGCATGCTCGGAGTGTGAGAAATGTTTTTCAAATAAATATTCACTTACAGTACATCAGAGAATTCACACCGGTGTGAAGCCGTTTGAATGCTCGGAGTGTGGGAAATGTTTTACTGATGCATCCGCTTTTGGTAGACATCAGAGAATTCATACCGGTGTGAAACCATTTACATGCTCTGAGTGTGGGAAATGTTTCACAGATACCTCAGCTTTTGTTAGACACCAGAGAACTCACACGGGTGAGAAGCCATATCCATGCCCCGAGTGTGGGAAACGTTTTGTAGATTCTAAAGGTCTCACTACACATCAGAGAAGTCATACAGGGGAGAAGCCATTTCTGTGTTCTGAGTGTGGGAAATGTTTTACAGATAAATCCTCTCTTAATACGCACAAGACCGCTCACTCAGGGGATAAACCATTTCCATGTTCTCTGTGCGGGAGATATTTTAGACTTAAGGCGGAACGTGATAGACATCAGAGATCTCACAATGGTGAGAAACCATTTCCCTGTCCAGAGTGTGGGAAATGTTTTACTCGGAAATATCATGTTGTCAGACATCAGATCATTCACTCAGATGCAAAACCGTTTCAATGCGGTGAATGTGGAAAACGTTTTGCATGGAAAGCAAAATTTGTTGACCATCAGAAAAAACACAAGGCAGAAGCAACTTCCATGAGCTGATTATCAGTCAAATATTATATTATAAGGTAACATTACAGGTCATTGTGAAGAATAACAATGTTTGCTTGGCAATTTTCACACCTATTCTGACATTCACTTGGCACTCAAAGGGTAAAACTCTTTCTGTACACTTTTGGTCTGTGCCTTTGGTCCATTACTTTATATTTTGTGATTTATTTATTTTTCTACGTATATTATTTCTCTTTTTGGAAGTGGATGAAATAAAGGCACAGTACAGAAATAAAGGTACAGTGCACGCTTGTAGTCAGTACCCTACTATTATAATAAATATATAAAATTACTCTCTTGGTCTTCTTATTGGGTTGTTACCGGGTCACTGTGCGGTGTGAAAGGGCCTTATGAAAAATTCCGGGTGCAGGAATCTGGTAATCTGACCTGGGTTCAAAGAAGGGTTTTATCCAGGTCGGACCAGGGTTGCTGTGTAGTGTGAACGGGTAACTTGGGTCAAGCGACCTGGGTCCCGTTCACACTACAGGGAATAGGTAGCGTCGGCTCCTAGCCCTGCCTCCTCCCTGTGTGTGACCTTTTTCCTGTTGACCTATTGCATGTGTTCTTTTGTGTATGTCGACCTATGGCCTGACTTTTTTTGTGGACCTGCCGACGGCATCCCTGTGGGCATCCCTTAAGGTGCCTACATGCTGTGAGCTGTGTGCTTGATGCGTTTTGTACTAGATCGCATCGCATGCAACAGGCTAAAACGCAGTGCACATCGGAAGCCACGGTGACCAGTCATCGCACCGCTTATGGGCATCTTCAGGCCAGTGGTGGATAAACTGGTCATCGCAGTGACTGCCGTATAATACAGAGGGCATCGCAGTGACTGCCATGTAATACAGAGGGCATCGCAGTGACTGCCATGTGTAATACAGAGGGCATCGCAGTGACTGCCATGTGTAATACAGAGGGCATCGCAGTGACTGCCATGTGTAATACAGAGGGCATCGCAGTGACTGCCATGTGTAATACAGAGGGCATCGCAGTGACTGCCATGTGTAATACAGAGGGCATCGCAGTGCATATCTTTCCCTCATCAATTTTTACCCCACCTCAAAATAACTACTTCAGCTCCATAGTAAAAATCCCATTTAAAATGATTAATGCTCTTACAATATTTGCCTTCATAATCTCCAATATTAATTATCCCTTTCATTAAATTATTACATTTAAATACCTAATTACGTCCCTCAGTCTTAATAAGAAAAAAAATACACACTAGAAGATTATCTTTCCAATCTGGCTGGTTGTAATGAAAACCTGGACATTTCTGGGAACAAAAGCCATCATCTGCATAGAGGGGATGCAGTTAAAATCCCGGCGGTCGGGATCCCGACGCTGGAATCCCGATCGCCGAAATCCCGACACATTCTCCCTCCGGGGGTGTCCACGACACCCTCAGAGGGAGAATAAATTAGCGTGCCGAGCGTAGCGAGGCACCGGGCCCGCTGTGTGGTGAGCGCAGCGAGCCCGCAAGGGGGGGCGATCAACGTCCCCCCCCCCTTGTCGGGATTTCGGCGATCGGGATTCTGAACGCCGGGATCCCGATCGCCGGGATTTAATACTGAATCCGCATAGAGGCCTATACCCACTAGAAGATATTGGGGTACTCTTTACCTAGAACGGCGCCCGCGATTGGAATCGCGGGCGTCGGGGATAAAAAATCGCGGGTAAATCGCGGGCACATAAAAATCGGGTGCCCGCGATGACCGCGATTTTCCCATAGGGAACAATGTTAAAAAGGCTGATTGACCGCGATTTTAATGTAAAATGCCTCAATGCCCGCGATTTGGACATAGGAATCAATGTTAAATGGGCTACAGAGCCCAAATAGGCACAATTAACCCTTAAATGTCCCCCCAATTTTTTAACGCCACCCCAAGATCCACGTCAACCCGAAGCGTGGCGAGCGCAGCGAGCCCGCGAGGGGCGGCAGTACGCCTCCTCCGACCTTTTCATGCCCTACTATCCACGTCGGCGTGGAGTTGAGAATAGAATAGTGTGGCGAGCGCAGCGAGCCACCGAGGCCCGAAGCGTGGCGAGCGCAGCGGATACCTTCACAGGTAAACGCGTCCCTTCGCGGACTTCACAGGTGTCCGCGTCGCCACGGACACCTGTGAAGCCCGCGAGGGGACGCGTATAACTGTGAAGGTATCTGCGTCCCCTCGCGGGGCTCGCTGCGCTCGCCACACTATTCTATTCTCAACTCCACGCCGACGTGGATAGTAGGGCATGAAAAGGTCGGAGGACGCGTACCGCCGCCCCTCGCGGGCTCGCTGCGCTCGCCACGCTTCGGGTGATCGTGGGGTGGCGTTAAAAATTTGGGGGGACATTTAAGGGTTAATTGTGCCTATTTGGGCTCTGTAGCCCATTTAACATTAATTACTATGTCCAAATCGCGGCCATTGAAGCATTGAATGTAAAATCGCGGTCACCACTAAATTTAACATTGACCCCTATGGGAAATCGCGGTGATCGCGGGCATCGCGTCGCGGCCGTTAATGTACTGCCCGCGATCACCGCGATGGGCGCCCTTCTAGGTAAAGAGTACCGATATTGGCATAAATCTCGTTCAGAAAGGGGCTTCTGAAAGATATTGATGGCAATATCTTTCATGATCAGCTCAAGGGAAATTGTTCACCAATATCTTTTGTCTTTCACATCTTCTAGTGTGTATGACACAAATTGGTCCTACATTGGTCAGTTTCCCATGTTTGGGAGCAAATGGTCAATTGTCAACCAGCCAGATTGGAAAGATAAAATGTTCTAGTGAGTATGGGTCTTTAGGATTATCTACCATCAATTATACCTAAGCACCATCCATCTGTTGGAGAGCTCATCCACTGCAGTCACTCAGGACACAGCAGTCTGTCTGGTGGGTCCCGGAGAGGCTGTCTATGGCTCCCTAGGAGGGAATAACTGTACAGTATGCCTGTCCCTGCTCACCCTACTTCCACATGAGAGGTCCGATGGCCTATTGGAGGAATGTGGAGGGGTCTGATGGCATATAAGGGGCATCTGGAGAAGGTTTCTGATGTAGTTGAGGCCCATTGTTCTACTTGTATAGGGTTTCCCTGTCTAAATGGAATTCAACCAGCTTGCGACAATCATTCCAGGTGAAGTTTGCTCACTAGAATTTCACAAATAGTTTGATGCCAAAAGGGAAAATGGCTCGTAGTTTGCATGATTTAAGAAACCTTGCTTGGTTGGGATATGGTCAGAAAGTCGACATGGGGTTAGGTCAACAGGGTCATTAGGTCGACACAGGCATTAGGTCAACATGGGGAAGGTCAGCAGTCCAAAAGGTTGACATGGCATTTTTCATGGTTTTTTTGAGCCGGCATGTGCCGACAGGCGGTATTTCATGCCCTACCTTCCGCTAAGGTGTGGTGGAAGAATAAAATAGTGTGCCCGAAGTACGAGCCATGCGAGGGGACGCGGTGCTACATTACAGTGTCCATGTTGACTGTGTCAACATTAGGGTAAATAAAACGTGAAAAACCCCATGTCAATGTTTTGACTGTCGACCTAATGCTTGTGTCGACCCAAAAACCCTGCCCCCAACCCCAGCCATGTCGAGCTTCAGTCACGTCGACATTCATGCATGTCAACCTTGTCTATCCTATGATCCATACCGGTTTGGTTGGCGTGTCTACAGGGTAGAAATGATATCTCTGTAATAATAACCTGTAATTGCCATTGGCCAAAGGGATTTTGGAGTCTGGGGGCAGCGCAGCAGTTTAAGTAGCAAGCAAAAGGCAATGACGTGTGGCCAAACCCCCAATATTTGTCATATATTCAGGTGTTCATGCCTGATGCCATAATGAATGGATTGCAACGGTTGGTGGTCAGACTGCCCAATTAGCCGTTCCAATTTGGATCAGGCCTATTTTGGCGTAATGTGTAGGTCGTGTCTAGATCCAATTCTGTTTTTTGACCAGGATGTGACAATAGGTGATTGCGGAAGTTGTTAGATGCCATCACAGTGTTTTTTATTTTATCTGTAATTTACGTAGGTGTAGGCTATTTTTTTGTATGTGGACCCAGTGCATGATGGGTAAAGTAAATAAACTAAAGTGGTTCTAGCTGCAATGGCTGCGGGAGGGTGGCTGTGTACTCTCCAGCATGTGCGGCACCTCTCTCTCCCCCCTCCTCCTGAGCAACATGAATCAATCAGGTAATCCTCCAAACTCTGGCTCTGCTGCTTCCAGCGGCAGAGGCTGGAGAGAGAGGTTACCGCGCCACCAGAGCATGGAGGCCCCTTAAAACAGGGACTTTATTCTCCCCCCTTAATCTGGCCTCAAAATCTACCAACAGTTCATGTTCTGCAGAAAGGGTTGGTTAGTAAAGAATGCACCACGTTGACCATTAGTAATGACCACACCTGTGGACTGTTGGTAGATGTCGAGGATCGGCTTGGCCAGTCCAGCATTAAGTGTTGTATTTCCTATGGAAACACGCTTGTCCCCAGGAGCATTTTGAAAATCAGTACATAGCGGTTTCAAACCCGTACCCAGAAACTCAGACAAGCTGCCGGTTTGTAAAGCCACCACTTTGCAACACCAGCATGGCAAATCCTAAAATGGGCATTGTTGCGGCACTCTGGGGACATGTCTATTACACTGGTTGAGGCATGGACTGGGTCTAAAACAGAGTGACCTATCACGGGTGCATGTAGGGTGATCAACTCATCCCTTTAATCCGGGACACATATTAATTACACAGTTTCTGTGGCTGGCTTTCACCTGGTTTTAAACTGCCACAGAACCTGTGTAATTAATATGTGTCCCGGATTAAAGGGATGAGTTGGTCACCCTAGGTGCATGGTACATTGGGGCATGGTGGCAACCCATTGTGGCTTTGCACAAGCCCCAATATTTTTATAGTGGGTGGCCATGAAGAGCAACCGCTAGCAGGAGCTGCTCGGCCAAACCAAGTCTCTCTGTGTGGCCCAATCGGCATTTGCCAGATGACCAGTCCGGTTTGCCCCAATGGATGCTTAATAAAAGAAAAGGTCTATAGTCTTAGTATGCAGTCAGTATTAATGTGAAAGTCATATTACAATGCTGGAAATCTGTGGGCACTTTCTTAAAGTACAGATATTTTCTCCTGCTTGATAATATCCTAACCCTCATTATTTTTGATCCATACCAAGGACAATCTCTAAGAGAATGTAAAAGTTCCCGTTATGTTTCCGTTTTTATATTCCCTCAAATGTATAGGGTCGGCCATTTTGTTGTAGCACATTTAGTGAACGTCTGTTGAAGGAAAAACGCATCATATTACTCTTGTAAATAGATAAAATTACATTCCTAAGTACTGTATATTCCATTGTTGTGCCGTTAACGAATTTATCGGTACAGTAGTAAAATACTTGCAGTTATTTTATGTTGTTATCCTCATTGAGAAAAGGCGGCGGCCATTTTGCCATAGTCTCACAGACGCGACTACCCACAATCCCTCTATAGCCAGTTAGGGGCCAGTGACAGCGGAGGGGGCGTGGCCACTGAGTCTACAAGACGCCATCTTTGAAAAGTGAAACAGACAGGTATTGTATATGCTCTAATGTTATCTTATTATTCTGTACGGCAGCTCTGTCTGGTAATATGCGGTGTTATTATATAGGGGAGAGGGGACGGTACAGTGATATATGATGGGGATAACACAGCTCCCGGCACACGCTGATATGTGGTATTATTATATAGGGGAGAGGGGACGGTACAGTGATATATGATGGGGGATAACACAGCTCCCGGCACACGCTGATATGTGGTATTATTATATAGGGGAGAGGGGAAGGTACAGCGATATATGATGGGGGATAACACAGCTCCCGGCACACGCTGATATGTGGTGTTATTATATAGGGGAGAGGGGACGGTACAGTGATATATGATGGGATAACACAGCTCCCGGCACACGCTGATATGTGGTGTTATTATATAGGGGAGAGGGGACGGTACAGTGATATATGATGGGGGATAACACAGCTCCCGCCACACGCTGATATGTGGTATTATTATATAGGGGAGAGGGGACGGTACAGTGATATATGATGGGGATAACACAGCTCCCGGCACACGCTGATATGTGGTATTATTATATAGGGGAGAGGGGACGGTACAGTGATATATGATGGGGGATAACACAGCTCCCGGCACACGCTGATATGTGGTATTATTATATAGGGGAGAGGGGACGGTACAGTGATATATGATGGGGATAACACAGCCCCCGGCACACGCTGATATGTGGTATTATTATATAGGGGAGAGGGGACGGTACAGCGATATATGATGGGGATAACACAGCTCCCGGCACACGCTGATATGTGGTGTTATTATATAGGGGAGAGGGGACGGTACAGCTATATATGATGGGATAACACAGCTCCCGGCACACGCTGATATGTGGTATTATATAGGGGAGAGTGGACGGTACAGTGATATATGATGGGGATAACACAGCTCCCGGCACACGCTGATATGTGATATTATTATATAGGGGAGAGGGGACGGTACAGTGATATATGATGGGGATAACACGGCTCCCGGCACACGCTGATATGTGGTATTATTATATAGGGGAGAGGGGACTGTACAGCGACATATGATGGGGATAACACAGCTCCCGGCACACGCTGATATGTGGTATTATTATATAGGGGAGAGGGGACGGTACAGTGATATATGATGGGGATAACACAGCTCCCGGCACACGCTGATATGTGGTATTATTATATAGGGGAGAGGGGACGGTACAGTGATATATGATGGGGATAACACAGCTCCCGGCACACGCTGATATGTGGTGTTATTATATAGGGGAGAGGGGACGGTACAGCGATATATGATGGGGATAACACAGCTCCCGGCACACGCTGATATGTGGTATTATTATATAGGGGAGAAGGGACGGTACAGTGATATATGATGGGGGATAACACAGCTCCCGGCACACGCTGATATGTGGTGTTATTATATAGGGGAGAGGGGACGGTACAGCGATATATGATGGGGATAACACAGCTCCCGGCACACGCTGATATGTGGTATTATTATATAGGGGAGAGGGGACGGTACTGTGATATATGATGGGGGATAACACAGCTCCCGGCACACGCTGATATGTGGTATTGTTATATAGGGGAGAGGGGACGGTACAGTGATATATGATGGGGATAACACAGCTCCCGGCACACGCTGATATGTGGTATTATTATATTGGGGAGAGGGGACGGTACAGTGATATATGATGGGGATAACGCAGCTCCCGGCACACGCTGATATGTGGTATTATTATATAGGGGAGAGGGGACGGTACAATGATATATGATGGGGATAACGCAGCTCCCGGCACACGCTGATATGTGGTATTATTATATAGGGGAGAGGGGACGGTACAATGATATATGATGGGGGATAACACAGCTCCCGGCACACGCTGATATGTGGTATTATTATATAGGGGAGAAGGGGACGGTACAGCGATATATGATGGGGATAACGCAGCTCCTGGCACACGCTGATATGTGGTGTTATTATATAGGGGAGAGGGGACGGTACAGCGATATATGATGGGGATAACGCAGCTCCTGGCACACGCTGATATGTGGTGTTATTATATAGGGGAGAGGGGACGGTACTGTGATATATGATGGGGGATAACACAGCTCCCGGCACACGCTGATATGTGGTGTTATTATATAGGGGAGAGGGGACGGTACAGCGATATATGATGGGGGATAACACAGCTCCCGGCACAGGCTGATATGTGGTGTTATTATATAGGGGAGAAGGGACGGTACAGCGATATATGATGGGGATAACGCAGCTCCCGGCACACGCTGATATGTGGTGTTATTATATAGGGGAGAAGGGACGGTACAGTGATATATGATGGGGATAACACAGCTCCCGGCACACGCTGATATGTGGTATTATTATATAGGGGAGAGGGGACGGTACAGCGATATATGATGGGGATAACGCAGCTCCTGGCACACGCTGATATGTGGGGTTATTATATAGGGGAGAGCGGACGGTACAGCGATATATGATGGGGATAACACAGCTCCCGGCACACGCTGATATGTGGTGTTATTATATAGGGGAGAGGGGACGGTACAGCGATATATGATGGGGGATAACACAGCTCCCGGCACACGCTGATATGTGGTATTATTATATAGGGGAGAGGGGACGGTACAGTGATATATGATGGGATAACACAGCTCCCTGCACATGCTGATATGTGGTGTTATTATATAGGGGAGAGGGGACGGTACAGCGATATATGATGGGATAACACACCTCCCGGCACACGCTGATATGTGGTATTATTATATAGGGGAGAGGGGGCGGTACAGTGATATATGATGGGGATAACACAGCTCCCGGCACACGCTGATATGTGGTATTATTATATAGGGGAGAGGGGACGGTACAGTGATATATGATGGGGATAACACAGCTCCCGGCACACGCTGATATGTGGTATTATTATATAGGGGAGAGGGGGCGGTACAGTGATATATGATGGGGATAACACAGCTCCCAGCACACGCTGATATGTGGTATTATATAGGGGAGAGGGGACGGTACAGTGATATATGATGGGGATAACACAGCTCCCGGCACACGCTGATATGTGGTATTATTATATAGGGGAGAGGGGATGGTACAGTGATATGTGATGGGGGATAACACAGCTCCCGGCACACGCTGATATGTGGTATTATTATATAGGGGAGAGGGGACGGTACAGCTATATATGATGGGATAACACAGCTCCCGGCACACGCTGATATGTGGTATTATATAGGGGAGAGTGGACGGTACAGTGATATATGATGGGGATAACACAGCTCCCGGCACACGCTGATATGTGATATTATTATATAGGGGAGAGGGGACGGTACAGTGATATATGATGGGGATAACACGGCTCCCGGCACACGCTGATATGTGGTATTATTATATAGGGGAGAGGGGACTGTACAGCGACATATGATGGGGATAACACAGCTCCCGGCACACGCTGATATGTGGTATTATTATATAGGGGAGAGGGGACAGGAATTGTACAGTGATATATGAGCAGTAAAATAGCTCCCACAATGTGCTCTGTGTTTTAGGAATTAGTAAAGGAAGGAATGAGGTTATTTTCTTTTTCATTGACGACCATGTCATTGTGTGTGTCAGGTTCCTATAAGGTGTCAGGATGTCACTGTCTATCTTTCCATGGAGGAGTGGGAGTATATAGAGGAACACAGGGGTCTGTACAAGGACGTGATGATGGAGAATCACCGGCCCCTCACATCACTGGGTAAGAGAGATTAATCCAAGTCCTGTCTCCGTGTATAGGTCTTGTTATTAATGTGCTGAAACAGAGTTGGTTGCAAGAGTTGGAATAGGTTGCTCAAACCAGAAGTCTGCTATACCTAAGTATCCGTACATATGTTGATTTTTTTTTTTTAGTGGAGGACATGTGTAGTATGGTGTTATCCCGGGTTTATATTTTATGTGAAAATATATATTTTTTTGTTTTTGTTTTACTGAACTATACTATACTGTTTAATTCCATCGTCCACCTGCTTGCAGGAAAGCGAGTCAAGCCGACCGTCCCACATATTGAAGTTACGGTATCCTATAGCCAGTCTCTGCAAGACCATAAATGTTTTATTTCAATCTCTGATACTTTATGGGATCTCATGTGCAGAGACGCTCATTTTCCCTCAAAGCTGAGCCAGGTCTTCAGCTTGGTTCATTGTAGCTGCAGAGAGTTGGTCGGTCTCCATTGGACTTCTTTAGGTCAAGGATACAGCTATAAGGTAGTCTAGGGTTGCCGTGCGCTCTAACTCTTTAATTGAGAAGAAATATCTGGATCCATTCCCGTACCGTTGCAAGGTGCTTGTAGGATCTAATTTGAAGGACATTTTTTGGTGAGGCCACTGAAAGAAAGTTTTCAACCTTTCTACTGCTAATGTCCTTAATCCCAAGGGACCTCATTTTTGCTTGCATTGTTTCTACGTTAAAGCGAGTGGTCAGTTTTCTATGGAGAGTCGCAGTGAATTAGTCAGGGTTAGATAGGCTGCCAGCTCTTAATACCTCAAACAAGGAACATGATGGGTTTTCAGCCCAACTGGGTACTCCAGGATGTCATCTTTTACTGTACTAGTGGTTCCATTCCACCACAGACACCTGCGTGAGAGGTATTGATAGTCAGAGAAAGGCAACCTAACCTCCCCATCCCGCAGCCTAACCTTAACTAACAGCATAACTAATTGCCCCGCCCCTTCCCCACAAAGCATATTCCTAACCTCCCCCAGCCCCCACAGCCACAGCTTAACATTCCTCCTAGTGCTTTACCACTGTGCTTACCACCGGGACATCCCGAGAATTCCGGCTGTCGGGATCCCACTTCCAGTATTCAGTCTGCCGGTATCTCCCCTGCCAGTTACTGTTGTATAAAGTTACCGCACAGTTCTCTTCTCCCCGCCACCCTGTATATTCCCTGTCATTGCAGCGCTGCATATTATACCAGCTCTGCTAATTACATAGGTATCAGAGACTAGGGATCACCCAGCCTGATTGGAGACGCCAAAGGGGTTTGTGTCAGCTGTTATGAGGCAAAATGGAACGAGTGCGTTGCTCTTAAACTGGAGAAGGGCAACTGGTTGAGTGCCGACCGTTGGGAAGGGATGGTGCGAAAGTGTAAGGACCATGAGTGCAATGACCAGTAATCAGAATTCATCTTTTATTCTATACCGGGAATATTCTCAGTTTTGCTTTTCTGGCATTTTTTTTTGCAAAAATGTACAGCCCTAATTCTGAAACATAAAAATGGTCTGCAGGACTGTGTCACTGTGTATGGCAGGATTAATGGTGAGGATAAAATGACATGTTGTAAACCTAACCGCCATACGTTTTGTTTCAACAGAATTATATAAAGATCCATCTACTCATATGAAAGAAGAAATGATCCTATATGAACAAGGACCTCACCGAATCAGTGACCTTTATGCACTCACAGAACATACACAGTATACATATACGCATATTAAGGTGGAACCGGCCTCATGTGATGTAGAAGACCTCACAGATCATACACCATATACATCTTCTCATATTAAGGAGGATCCAGCCTCTTGTGATGGAGGAGACCTCACAGACACTGACATGTATACACTCACAGGTCATACATCGTACACATCTACTCATATTAAGGAGGAACCAGCCTCTTGTGATGGAGGAGACCTCACAGACACTGATATGTATACACTCACAGGTCATACACAGGATACATCTTCCCATATTAAGGAGGAACCGGCCTCATGTGATGGAGGAGACCTCACAGACACTGACATGTATACACTCACAGGTCATACATCGTACACATCTACTCATATTAAGGAGGAACCAGCCTCTTGTGATGGAGGAGACCTCACAGACACTGACATGTATACACTCACAGGTCATACACAGGATACATCTACTCATACTAAGGAGGAACCGGCCTCATGTGATGGAGGAGACCTCACAGACACTGATATGTATACACTCACAGGTCATACACAGGATACATCTTCCCATATTAAGGAGGAACCGGCCTCATGTGATGGAGGAGACCTCACAGACGCTGATAACTATATACTCAAAGGTCATCCACAGGATACATCTACTCATATTAAGGAGGAACCGGCCTCATGTGATGGAGAAGACCTCACAGACGCTGACATGTATACACTCACAGGTCATACACAGGATACATCTTCTCATATTAAGGAGGAACCAGTCTCATGTGACAAAGAAGACCTCACACATACTGATAATTATATTCCAACATGTCATACACAGTATTCATCTTCTCATATTATGGAGGAACCAGTCTCGTGTGATGGAGGAGACCTCACAGACACTGACATGTATACACCCACAGTTCATACACAGTATACATCTTCTCATATTAAGGAGGAAGCAGCCTTGTGTGATGAAGCAGATCTTACAGACACTGACAATTATAACCCCACATATCATACACAGTATACTGTGGAGGAAACGGGATCTTCTACCAATGGCGAGACATGCGTTAATATCCAGTTCAGTGCTGCTAAACGCCAAATAAAGGAACCAACGGAGCCTACTGAAGATAAATCCTATGCCAGGTGTGAGAACTATGTTGGGTGTATATCAGAACGTGACGCGCACCCACAATGTCCCACAGGAAAGAAGCGATTTTATTGTTTTGAGTGCGGAAAAAATTATGCAAGCAAAAAAAATCTTGTTCGACATCAAATGACCCACACAGGAACCAAACCTTATCCGTGCCCCACATGTGGCAAAACTTTTACTGTGAAATCCAGCATTTACAGGCACCAAACGATTCACGAACGGGAGAGGCAATTCTCATGCTCGGAGTGCGGGAAACGCTTCAAGCTTGAAACCGACCTCGTCTCGCACCAGAAAACGCACGCCAAGGAAAGGAAATATTCCTGCTCCGAATGTGGGAAATGTTTTAAAAGTCGCTCAGAACTTGTCAGCCACGTTGTTAACGGTCTGGACTTTACGTAAATTGTGTATACACCTGCAGATTGAAATATCTTCAATCTCATTGTTTTGTACTATAGAACATTTACGACAGTGGTTCAAGAGGTAAGGTACGAAGACCTACCAAGTGTGCAATGTTCTCGATTCCATACTCCTTTCCCACCAGGCCAGAGCAGGTACCGCTGCTTCTCCTCACAGCCGTTAGGCCGTGCCTAATAGCAATCATACTGTCCCAACATGGCGGGCCTGGCAGGGACCTGGTCAAACATTGAGGTGCACCGTATGACTAGAATAGCAGATGAACTTCATCATCAACTTGTCGAGGTGTGCGGTGATAACGTCACGTCATGGAAATAGGTTTGGGTTTGGCGTCTTTCTGGTGTACGGTTGGAACAGATGCTTAGATGATTATGGAGACTATGGAAAAATTGGTACTTGTGTAGTTTCACGGCGCCGCCGCGCACACTCCGTCTCTAAAACTTGGCAGCCTGCCAGAGGCTCTGTTTAACTGTGCGCGTGCCGCTCTAGCTCTGCCTGACTGTGCTTGTGCCGCTCTAGCTGTAAGCTACGTATTGACAGCTACGTTAACAGCATAGCGCCGGGCAGCAGCAGCGCGCTGCCCATGCGCTGACAGGTCACTGTGGGACTTGTAGTTCCATAGTGAAATAGGCAGCCCTGCGCACTGCTGACAATGGGGGCATGTAAAAGTGGACACCCCGGGCACCCCCCGGCACACCGCTACCAAAGGGGGAGTCCCCCATGCAGACGCTAAATTTAGATGCAAAAGCGTCTGAAAACCGGACTACCTGCAAGCCGCTAAGAAGGGGGAGTCAGGATTCAGACGATAAAGCGTCTGAAACCCGGCTACGAAGGGGTCGTGTCCCCCATGCAGACGCTAAAACTTAGACACTTTAGCATCTGAAAACCGGACTACCTGCTAGACGCTAAGAAGCCGGGGTTTCTGGACTTAGACGCTAAAGCCTCTGAATTTAGTTGGGACTAGGGGTACATCTAAATTTAGACGCTAAAGCATCTAAATTTAGTTGGGTCTAGGGGTACACTATTTAAACCTGTCCACAGTGGCACTAGTCGACGCAACAGCTGTTGACCTTGTAAATCCCACTATCCACGCCATCCACTATCCACTTCGGAATAGAAAGTGTGGCGAGCGCAGCGAGGGGATTCGGACACCTGTGAATCCCGCGAAGGGACGCGGATACCTGTGCAGGTATCCGCGTCCCCTCGCGGGGCTCGCTGCGCTTGTCACACTTTCTATTCTCAACTCCACGCCGACGTGGATAGTGGGGGTATGAAAAGGCCGTAGGACGCGTACCGCCGCCGCTCGTCAACGCTTCGGGTTGGCGTGGATAGTGGGATTTACAAGGTCGACAGCTGTTGCGTCGACTAGTGCCACTGTGGACAGGTTTAAGAGTGTTTTGCACAGTGCATATGGATTCAGACGCCAAAGCGTCTAAATTGTAGCGTCTGCATTTCGGGCACCCCCTTTGATAGCGGTGTGCTGAGTTTAGACGGAATTAGACACTACGCTACGCTGATAACGTAGCGCTGCGCTGAGAACAGCTAGAGCGGCACACGCTACGCTGGTAACGTAGCTCTGAGAACAGCTAGAGCGGCACGCGCCCAGAGTCTGGCAGGCTGCCAAGTTTCAAACAGAGTGTGTGCGCGGCGGCGCCGTGATACTACACAAGTACCAAAAATTATTTGTTTAAAATCCATAATATTGATTATATATATATATATATATGTACAAGTTGAATACATTTCCGCAGGGAGGTCTTGTTACCTTATTTATTGAACCACCCTTGTATGTGAAGTTCACATCCAAAAGGGAGGCCCCACAGTGTGTGCCTTCAGAAGTGGGCTGCATTCCCCTAGGATAATCCGGACTACAACTAATTGAAAGAGCCCCCACCCCTATGCAGACTCAATCTGGGTCTCCACGTTTAGACGTGCCCCCAATGCTCATGTTTTCATCATAATCTACCACCCACTCTGACCTATGCACTCCCAAAATACATTCTCCCGCCGTATCTGTGGCCTCTCCCTTCATATGTAAATTCTCACAAGCAGGGCCCTCTCTCCCATAGCCTAAAACAAGCAATGTAATTTGTACATTTTGTTAAGCCTTCTGTAACGGTTTAAAATTGTTATGTACTGTTATATGTCCCCTGTAAAAATCTATTAATATAAATATTTTGAATATAAAAATAAAATAAAAATCGGGTGTGGCTGGATATGACGGAAAATGTGAGAGAGAAACAAAAACTGGACAAAGCAGATATTCCCAGGTGCAGAAATACTGATTAGCAGACACTTGGACGATGCCAAGAAAGACTCAACAAAACTAATATTCAATTAAGTAGATAAATTGAGGAGGCTGGATATGTCCTTATCAGGACCAGAGTAAATGTAGATTGGCGAGCTGCAGAGTTCCCTAGAATTATGAAGGCACTGGGACACATCGTGGTTTAATCATAATGTCCAAAGTAGCGGGATATGCAGAAGCGGGGATCCAGACAAATGACCACAGGTAACGGCAGGTCCTAGACACGGTAAATCAGTACAAAAACATGAACAGCAGACATGACCAGCTACCTCATCCCACCAGAGACCAGGAAACATAAATGACCAGCGAAATGTCTGCTGAGAGGCAGGGTTATGTAGCAGAGGAACCGGTGCAGGTGGTTGCACAGGAAACCAGACATTCTCCATGATGTGAGGAAAGATTGTTCAAATGTCACAGCAGCACCTCTGGTGACAAAAAGGTACTGCGGGCCATATACTATACAAGGGCGAGTCCTAACTAGTGGCTGGCCACACTCATTTTTGGGCCCCAAGGATGCCATTTTCCCATTGGGCCCTTAATGCCCGTGTAATCCTGTTTACGGGAAGCTTTCATACATGTATGGCTACTCGAGTCGAAGAAGAAGAGTAGGGTGTTCATTTAAAATTGTTTAGTAAAATTGATCAAAATGCCCACCAAATATTTCCATATGTTAACCGAGGCTTACAAGATAGATAGGATGTCCATGCGCACATATTTTTCTGTGGCACAAAGATTTAGTGGCAGTCGTGTGGATGTCAAAGGTTTGTTCTGGGATGTATCTCGTCAAGATTCTCGTAGGTGATTCAAACATAAAAGATAAACAGATAAAAAAAGTTCATAGTGTATTTCTACAGAAAGTTTATAAGTCGATCCATCTCCTGTACGAAGTATATAGTCTTCTTATATAGGGTTCTGATTCTACTTCTTATGGGTTCACCCTTCGTGTGGTAACAAGTAGATGATGCTTACAATCAGCTTACATTAATAACAAGAGGATTAAACATATCAAGGTATTTTTAAACGCTCACATGTATGCTTACATTAGCCTCGCTGTGGATCCTCATATCATGGTTTCTTTCAATGGCAATAAACTCCAGGCAGATGATAAAAAACCGGTAGTATTTATTTAGCAAAAAAGTATAAAATATATAATAAAGAGGAGGTAAGTATAATTACAAGTAAAGTTCATACAACCTTCCTCTGGATAAAAAAACACACCAACGCGTTTCAACAGTGTATGTCTTTGTCAATGTGTCAACTTCCCGGGAGACCTTGCACATGAAAAAAAAACAATTTTAAATGTGGAAAAAATTATTAAAATTGTTCAAATTGAGCGTTGACTCAGCATCCGAATGATAGCAGAAACGATAACAAACTGTTAGGCAAATTCTGCATCAAGATCTTAACATGACCAAAGATGGTTCCAAGGCTTCTCACTTGGAACCAAAAGTGGATTTGTTCAGATAAATGAAAGATGGGTACTTGTTTCCTAGAACGGCACCCAAATCACATTGCATGGGCTATTTTAGTGCCGTGCCATGCGATGTGATTTTTTAATGTAATTTATTCACTGCTCTGTGTGCCCCAGGGGATCGCATCGCACCTCCCGCAAAATCGCATGCGATTTTATAGGGTGTGCGATGCCATTACATTAGCTATACAATACTCTTTTTAGGACATCCAATCATAAATTACATTAGAAAGTATCGCACGGCACTGAAATGGCCCATGCGATGTGATTACCCTACGCAGAACAGCCCACTAAGCAAATAGCTTAGTGGCGCCATTCTAGGAAATGAGTACCGAAAGATTTCTCATTTTTTGGATAAAGTTATGATCTCTGATGAAACATGGATCTTTCAGTATGATCTGGAGACAAAACGCCAGTCTGTGCACTGAAAAACACCATCATGACCAAGAATGAAGAAAGCACGTCAAAGCAAATTCAAAGCCATGTAAATTGTTTTCTTTGATATCAAGGGTGTTGTATTGTCAAACTGGGTACCAGAAGGATGTTAAAGCAATATACTGCAAAAGATAGTCAAACCTGATTGTGTCATTTAAAGGCATAAGTTGTCTGGAGTAATTGTATTTACCAGTCCAGAGGATGAGTGGAGAGTGATCCAGCAGGTCTTATAACCTCAGATAACACGGCGAGTGTTCCTGATGTAATCAGACTTTTCTAAAAATTGCCATTGGAGGATGGAGTCTTCCAAATTCTCGTTGTCCCCAAATAGTGCAGTGGATTCCTCTGGGCAAGCTTTATTTGACTCCTGTAGTGAGTATCAGGCCAGATTCCATTTATTTTGATCTGGGGTTGCTTCAGACACTTTAGATGCCTTACTTTGGAGCTGGGTGGGTGCCAAAAAGGGTGGTCAAGCGCGTTTCGCTGCATCCCAACTGCAGCTTTATCAAAGGTGCAGTTGGGATGCAGCCAAACGCGTCAGTTCCACCATATTTAGCATTCATCTAGCTGCAAATTCTATTTTATCCCAAGACCTGGAGACCCACCATCAGCAGATAAAAGAGATACTCCAGAGATTACGCTCCAGTCGCATAGATCGGATAAACACATTTCTGAAGTTCTGGCCATTTCCTTTCTGAGGTACATCTTCTTTGGAACAGGTCTGCAGATGGCAATTCTCGACGACTGGTCCTTGCCAATCTCCTTGAAAGCAATTCAAAGGCTCCCCGGTTTCACCAACTACTATAGAAAGTTCGTTGAAGGGTTCTTAACGCTTGTGGACCATATCACTGTACTCCCCCATAACTCTTCACTGCCAATCCAGTCCTAAGGCAACCTGATGCTAGCCGTCCATTGATTCTCCAAGTAGACACATCCACAGAGGGAATAGGGGCAGGTCTCATGAATGGGGTGGGTGCTATTCTTTGAGGTTTCTCTTGGCAGATAGGAACTACACAATTGGTTAAGAAAAAACACTTGCTATTAAGTTAGCTATTGAAGAATGGTGGTATGTATTTGAGCAGTGGTTCTCAAACTCAGTCCTCAGGACCCCACACAGTTCACATTTTCCAGGTCACAAGACAGGTGCACTCATTACTGACACATTTTAAAAGATCCACAGGTGGAGCTAATTATTTCACTTGATTCTGTGAGGAGACCAGCAAATCATGCACTGTGTGGGGTCCTGAGGACCGACTTTGAAAACCTGTGTATTTGAGGGAGCGAAGTTCACAATAACTGTGTTCATCATTTGAAATAAAAACAGGAGCACAAAGAACTGGGCAGAATAAATTGGGCTAAGTGCAATCACTTCCTGGGGACGAGCGCAGTGTAAGCAGTCAGTCTGCAATATAAGGACGTTACATCACAAGATAACTATTAATTGTCCTTTTCTATCCTCTTATATCTGGCAAATATATTGGCACACGCAGGGCTGGTTGTCCTATTATCGTACCCAGTGCTAGCACTTCCTTGCCTTGCACCTGATTCCTAAGGTGTCTGATTGTGTTTCACACTGTGCTGCTTGCAGTAGTTATGTCATGGGCACTGCCATCTTGCCTGCAGTCAGATGATCAATTCTCAGCCAACCCCAGGCCTGCTTCCCTACACATGACTACAGTAACCAATCAGCAGCCAGGGTTCCCTATACAACGCTCTCCCTGGCCATTACTCATTGACAGATTAATTTCTAATATGATCTGCTTCCTAGTATCTTGGCTCCCCAGTCCAGTGTGTTCCTTCTGCTCCTAGTGCCAGTCACTGCCTCTGGGGGTTCTCCATAGTTTTAAGCTTGTTCCTGCATTGTTGGTCACCACTTCTTGTCTGACTCTTAGCACTTACCTATTGAATCTTATGGCAGTTACCCATATGGGAGCTGTCATATCGGGGTTAATGTTGCACAAATTGTACATCATGTCCATTCTGGTTTCAGATCACAGCGTATGTCACCCAATGCCATGCCCATTGTAGTGAGACCATGCCCACTTTCTGGTACCTAGTACAAGTAACCTCCCCCTATCTCATCCTGTTGTGGCTGGGTGGCATAGGGGGTTATTCTAATTGCCTCACTCCCTCGCGTGTCTGTGCAGGGGAGCGATGGTGAGCGTCAGTGCATGCGCATTTATGCTCATGTGCAGAAGCTTGGTGCGAGCGGGCAAGGCAAACTGCCAGTTCGCCATCCCGTTCACACCTAGCAGTGCGGGTGGGGCGGCGGCAAGGGGTCGCTCATGGGAACGCCCACCGTTTCATGGGCGTTCCCATTGTCATTCACCTGTGATGCAGGGGGGTGGGCTGCTGACATCAGCGAATGTCAGCTGCTTGCTTCCCGCACAGGGCGCCCGCAGCTGTAAGACACCAGAGAGGCGACTATTGAATGATTTCGTCCCCGCACCCAAGGGGTGGGGAACTCAGCAATCGGGGGGCGGCGTTACATCCACATGCAAAGTTGTGAATTTCACAGTGTTGTGTGTAGACCAGAATAAGGACCTTAATGTGTAAGCAGTATGACTGTGGGCAATATATGTCAGGGGCACCACTACTGAGGATATCATATGTATATGAGGCACTACCACTGGGGGCATTATATGTAGAAGCAGCACTACTACTGTTGGCATTATGTGTAGGCGGTGCTACTACTGAAGCTCCTTGAGTCCTATTGGATAAAAGAGCAGTATATAAATACAATTATTTTTATTAGTAGTATTGTGGGCATGTATAAGGGTATTTAGGGTATTATGTGTAAGTGGTGTGCCTTACGTGTATAAGCAGCACTGCTAATCTGGGTATAATGGGTATTACACTACTGTGAGCATTGTGTATAAAGGGGCACTACGATGTGGCATAACGTAGATAAGGGGCACTACCTGCGGTATGTGAATAACATTGTGCTACTGTGTGATGTTATTTGAAATGGGTGTACTATTTTGTGGACACACCCCTTCATTGTAAGAACACACCCCTTTTTGGCGCACACTGGAGGTTAGTCTGATCCACACACACTGGCAGCGTTACATGTGGATTTAACGCTGCTCGCACTGCCGCCAGCCCCCCCAATCATATGGTATGGAACGATCATGCAAAACTAAGACACAGCTGTCTCAGCTTTGCGTGCACCCTGTACGAGGACAGGGTGGGCAGCTGACTTCCGGTAATGTCAGCTGGCCGCCCCCGGCAGCCGCGTCACTGCCTCATTACCATGGGAACACCCATGAAACGCTGGGCATTCCCATGGGTGCGTCCATCCACTGCTGCCCTGTCTCTTGGTACAGCCCGGGAGGGAGCGTTCACGTTTACCATTTTCAGGGGGTATCGGACACCCAAGCACCGGCCCTGCTATTAGGTTAATTGGCTCCTGACCATAGTGTGTGTGTGTGTGTACATGGACTGACTAGATGGGGCAAATGGTTCTTACCTGCTGCCACATTCTATGTCTCCATGAGATATTGTCCATAGCAACCAATCAGATTCTATGTATCAATGATATAGCACCTTCTAAAAGATACAAATAATCTGATTGGCCCAAATTGCAACATCTCCATCTCTTGTAAATATATCCCTAGGAATGAGTCTGAATAAGTTACCACATCTGATATGGGAGTCATCAAGGGACCTGGACCTGTTACCTGCAGGGTCACTACAGCCAAAAAGGTGTACCCCAAAACGTGAATCAGCCTTAATGTGTTCTCACTGGATATACCAAACATCATCACACATTACTGTTATGGATATTGGGATACTGAATATTAAACAGCTGCAGAATATGTGCGCTATGTCATTTGCTGCATTTGTTTAGCTGCTGCCAGGACCGGGAGGTATAATGAACAATTCTTCTACTTGTGTTTTTGTTAGATTGATATATTTTTATATTTCATTAATATCATGTTTATTGAGATGGTTAGATACTTTATACATTGAATTTTTACTTAATAATGTTTGACGTAGCATATTTTTTGTGTACTGTCCCTTGCACACTGCAGGTTAACAAATCGCTCTGCTCTTTCAGAATACATTTGGAGATCATGATTTCCAGTGGTAGCGACGATACACACAATAATGGCTCACTGATTATATACTGTATATAACGACAACAAATGGGTGATGAGAGATATGTAGACTTTCGGGATTCGGGGGAACCCCCCCAGGTCTGTTGAAGAATAGAAGGTCTATGATGCAGATGTGTATCATGAATGTAGTATCAGGTTTTAATTATATGGTGTTACAAGAGGTCCAAAGCCCCTTACATTCATAGTAAACAGAAGGACAAACAAAACAACAAAAATATAGATAATAAAATGATACAAAAGACTTACAGTACAATACATTGCATAACTTACAAGGTGTATACCAACTGCTTCACATGCAGTCATAATAGCAGCGCTGGCTGATATAGGAGGTCCGGTGCAATTGTTGGCAATGGAGAGATGGCAGTCCACGCCTGTCCTCAAAATTGTAACAAATAGCTACATTTAGCGCATTATGTTTTTGATACTGAGCAACACTACAACCCTAATCCTGAGAGCCTAGAACACTGTAGTGTGACGGGTTGCGGTCATTTGGTCTACATCATGATGGTCGACACCATTAGGTCGACATAGGAAAAGGTCGACCTGGTTCTAGGACGAAAGGTCATTAGTTCATCAGGTCATTAGTTCGACAATGTCTAGGTCGACAGTCAAAAGGTCGACATGGGGTTTCTTGCTGGTTTTTTAGCCGACATGTGCCGACAGGCAGTATTTCATGCCCTACCATCCACTAGGGCGTGGTGGGAGAATAAAATAGTGCCTGACGTATCGTGAGCGATGCGAGGGGATGCAGTGCACTTGAAACTGTGTACATGTTGACTGTGTTGACATTCAGGTAAAAAAAACAGTGAAAACCCCCATGTCCACCTATTGACTGTCGACCATCATGCTGTAGACCAAATGATCCCGACCCAGTGTGACAGGGTTAGTAGTATTTCCAGTTAAACATGGATCCAGTCCAGGTTGTGGTTACAGTTCAGGAATTTACTGCAGTATTGTGGAATAATAGCACCTGTAAACTGCCTTAAAAAATGGTTTCTGTGGACAAGCCCAATGCTCCTGACAGAGGCCTTGCTGCCCAGGTAATAGGCTGGGGGTATGGATTACAGTGGGGGCCTTTAGAGTTCTGTACCAACTTGTTACCTGTATTCTGATTGCTGATTTCCATGTGATTGTCCCGACTGCTGTGGGTTTAAAAATGGTTTCTGTGGACAAGTCAAATGCTCCGGATGGTGGGCCAGCTGCCCAGGTGATAGGCTGGGGGCATGGATTACCCTTGTAATGGGCTTGTTCTGTAACAATTTAATAGAAGACTAAGCTGTGATGCTGTTACCTGTATTCTGTTTGCTGATTTTCATGTGATTGACCTGTGGGGGAAATAAAAGTGCTGTTTGTACTTTTTCCTCGTCTGTGGGATCCTTTTAACAGTAGGTCAACTATGACCTTAAACTGCGATAAAAGATACAATCTTGAGCCACGAAAATCAAGCTTTCCCATAAATATGTTCTTTGGTAATACGGTTTCCCTGTGATGCCTGAAATATATCTATAAACTGTAACATATAAAGTGTTTAATTGCATGCTGTTCGGGATACAGAGGCCTTCATGGTTATCGACACCTCTCTTGAGTCCTCACTCTAATAGTACAGATTTAATGAGGCACGCACTAGTTCTTGGTTCAGACGCCTTGATAAATCTGGTGGTGTGCACCTTTATTCTCCTACAAAAGTAGATATTATACCTCAGGGGTGGCCAAACCTGTCCTCAAGATCTACCAACGGTGCATGTTTTCCAGGCAACCTGTGGATCTATTGTAGGAATGAATGCAGCAGGTTTTAAAATGTGACAGTTAGTAATGACTACAGCTGTGCACCAGCCAGGTAACCTGAAAAACGTGGACCGTTGGTAGATCTCGAGGACCGGTTTGGCCACCCCTGTTATACCTGCTTGTTATCCATTGCACTACCTGGTTTTATTACAATATAAGCCACTATAAGTGCAGGTCACAGACATAATAAATCACCAATACTTCATACGTAAAGGATGTATAAAATAATTTTACTTATTACCAATGCTGTAAAGGAATACAAAAAAATACAATAAATTTTTTTCTTTATAAAATCCTAAACTATTTTTCTTTAATTTTTTTATAGGACGGTTCGCTTTGTGTGCCCCTACTTGGTCCTCTACTTTTTCCACGCCTGGGGCGGCCACGTCGCCTCGCCGGAGTACCTGTCCCAGATGTTGAGGGGGTGCTGGCGGCGCTGCCCTCAGTGGTAGAAGGCGCGAGAGGCAGGCGTGCCAAGACATCATGGTGCAACTGGGAAACGGCAGCGATACAGTTAGCGCTAAGTTCCCTCACAGATCCCGTGAGGCCCTGTAATGCCCCGCTAATCTGTAATAAATGGCTGTCTATCCTCTCAAGGGCATTGGCAATCCGATTCTGTGCATTTGTGTCTACGCAATTGTGTCTCAAGCCCCTTTGCAAGTGGGCATTCATTTGACGTATCTGGCGATTTTGCCCGTGCATAAAGTCTCTTTGGGTGCGCCTGATATCATCGACGGCAGCTTGCAGGTTGGTGAGTGGCTCTGAAGGGCGTGGCAGTGGGCGAGGCGGGGCCTCGCGCTGAAACAGGCGACTCGTAGGATTTCTATGGGGGGCAAGTCTTGGGGCATCAGTGTCGAGAACATGGAAAGTAAACATGGCTTCCTGTTCAACCTCCGTAGGCTCGTCGTCGGGCACCTCTACATTTGTATGCTGTGCGTTTTGCCAGGATGGTCCTACAAAGGTTAAAAAATGTATTTTACAATGAATTTCAATGGTCACGTTGCTGCCAAAGCATTAACTAAAAGTAGACTCACCGGGATCGTCCTCATCATTGGTTGTGTCGGTTGGAGTTGGCGGGGGCTGCCGACGCGAGGAGCCTCTTGCTTGAATGGAGGAATAATAAACATGATTACATTTTATGAATATTGGAATTACCGCATAATGTCTTTATACGGGATGCGTCACACACTAGTTAAGATCCTGTATTAATATTTGGGTAAATCCACGGCTATACTCACCAGCCTGTTGCAACGCTAGAGGCCTGTTGGTATCATTGACGCCATGAAGAAGTTCAAACGGGAGGACACGCTTCAGCTGCTCCTCATAAGACAGGTATTCGACCACCACTGGTGGTTCGCCGTCTTCCGCCGCCCTTCTCTCCTCCGCCACTTTCTCTTTCACACGCCTCTTTATGTCTGAATACCTCTTCTTGCAGTGGGTCACAGAACGTTTCAGCGGGCCCACTGCGTTTACAACGTGACAGACGTGGTTCCACAGCTGGCGTTTGCGACTCAGGGGAGTCTTGGCTGCCCGACTCCCCAAAATCTGATCGTAGCAGGCGACTATGCTGTTAATGAGGACGCAGTTCTCATCGTGGGAGAACCGGATGTTGCGGCCGCACTTAGTTTTGCATACTTGACCGTTGTCATCGCCCCAGGTCTCCTCCCCGAACTCCTGCAGTTCCTCAGCCATTCTCTTCCTCGCTTCCCTTCTCTGGTGTTGTGGCCCTGCTTGGGGCAATGTACGTGGATTAGATTTATCAAAATGTTTTTGTATCATCACTACTAATGATATAGCAATATAAATCCTATACTAAGGGGTTCAGAAATAGGGTTCTACCAAGAGACCTTCAGGGAAAGCCTTTCTTGCAGATACGAGACCCAACGTTTTGATAACCATGGTCTTACCCCTTACCACCCCCAAATCCTCCCCATTCAGAGGTCATACACACTTTCCACACTTAGATGGTGTCTTGCAAACAGCGGCTTAGTTAATCTACCCCATAACGGTAATTTCTGTGCTCGCCACAGCTTCTATTCTCCGTCTATGGGGGTCAAGGCCCCCACAAGGGAGAATAGCCCCTGTAAGTCGGGATCCCGACTGTCTGGCATTTTACAGTTGGGATTCCGATGTCGGTGAACTGACCATCAGAATCCCGACTCTCGGATCGTCACACGGCAACCGTGCAAACCCTAGATTAAATAACAAGCGATGAAACTGCAAACATCTGTGTGGATCATCTGATGCAGAGCAGGCAGCCTGTAACACCCCTGATGCTGAGGGACTACACATCCCAGCATGCCTTGCCACAGTTTTAGCAGGATCTATCAGCAAACCTGTGGTGGGGCTTGTGGGATATGTAGTCCCGCCGTAGCCAGAGTGCCGCAAGGTGTCTACCAATGGTCTGATGCCATTAGGTAACGTTGCCCAAAGCAACCAATCAGATCCTGTTTAGAGTTTTCTAGAATGCAATAGTGAAAAGATAGACAGAATCTGATTGTTTGGTTGGTTGGTTGCATTAGTAAATGTACCCCTTAGAGCAGGATTCTGTTCTCTAACCTGTGTGAAATGTCTGGTTCTCCAGAGAACATCAGGGACAAGACCGGCCATCAATGTAACTCCAACCCACAGCTTCCCACTACATCTGGCGCCTACGCTAAAACTGGTGTTAAACCCGTTCTCACCAAGGGGCGATGACTCGGATTCCTCCGTAATATAAGCAGATGAATACGGCGTATGATCTGAGGGTGTATAGAGGTCATGGTACGGGAGATTTCCTCCGTCGCACGAGTCGGATTCCTGCTTAATATAAGCAGATGGATCTTTGTGCAGTTCTGTCGAAAAAAAAAAAAAGAACGATAATTAGATTTATCAATTATTATTTTATCTTCACGACTAATCCGGTGATATAACAATACAGCTCCTACCAGTTACCCCTATGTATTATATAAAATATTACAGTTTTTCGGTTGTAACAAAAAATCACCCGCTGGTAAAAATGATAACACCATAAATCTGTTTATGGGTCGCGGTAATTCTGCCCCCAGCAACTGGCGGTGTTCCACCGGGCCCCGTCATTACTAGAAACCAGACCGACAGCAGAAACACGCGCAAGTTCTATATCCATAGCGAAACCCATTCCATTTTATAGCACTGGGGTAGCCTAGGATGAAGTGTGAGACTGAACCTAAGGGAGGCCACAGCCCAGGAATGAACCGTAAGGGAGGCCACAGCCCAAGACTGAACCGTAAGGGAGGCCACAGCTCAAGACTGAACCGTAAGGGAGGCCACAGCCCAAGACTGAACCGTAAGGGAGGCCACAGCCCAAGACTGAACCGTAAGGGAGGCCACAGCCCAAGACTGAACCGTAAGGGAGGCCACAGCCCAAGACTGAACCGTAAGGGAAGCCACAGCCCAAAACTCAACTGTAAGGGAGGCCACAGCACAAAACTTAACCGTAAGGGAGGCCACAGCCCAAGACTAAACCGTAAGGGAGGCCACAGCCCAAGACTAAACCGTAAGGGAGGTCACAGCCCAAGACTGAACTGTAAGGGAGGCCACAGCCCAAGACTGAACCGTAAGGGAGGCCACAGTCCAACACTGTACCGTAAGGGAGGCCAAGGCCAAAAACTGAGCCGTAAGGGAGGGCACAGCCCAAGACTGAACCGTAATTTACTAATGGATTTGTTTTCTTCTTCAGACTGGATTAGAAGTCACTGACCTAAAAATAAACCTACTCATGTGGTCAGATTACCAATTTGGTTCTCAGTTGCAACACCTCAAATTAGATCTTTGCTCAAGGAGATGACCCGATGTTGTCCAAGGTGAGTTACAGTATGACTCCCCAGAAATCTGGATCTCTCAAAGATATTGGTTACACTACTCTGTGGCATACTATATACCGGGGGCACAGATGTGTGGCATATTATGTATGAGGGGTGTGCAATAAGTTTTTGCATAAGTGATGAATAGGTAGGGTAGGCACAAACTCCCAATTCTATTCCAGCCCTACAGTTAACCCCAACATACATTACACAGTAACACATACAGGATTCTGTTCTGTACTTAGTGATTACTCACCTGAGCTAATACCTGCAGAGATTCCGTCCTCCGTACACTGCTGATCATACGCCTCCTCTTCTTCGTCTATATATTCTACTTTAATACCTGTAAGATCTTCGTCCTAAATAAACCATAAAACTAATTAAATTAAGTATGTTTATAATTCATTCGGACTACACATCAGAAGATCAATGTGGTATTCGGTTGTGGTGGAACCGAAGTGAAATCTACCTGATAATCCTGGGGGAAACTGTGATTTTCTTCTCTGTGATGCTGTGAATAAATCTGACGGGGACCTCTCTCTGCGGGATATCTGTAACTGGTCCTGCCTGCAAGAGACACATATTGTGTATATGGGATTATGGAACTTATTCTAGTCTGTTTGCATGGGCGAGCGATGTTGTGCGTTTGCTCAGGCGCATTTCTGGATGAGTACGGCCATGGTGAAACTATCTGTTCACCGGGCGTACACACGCAAGACTGCGGATGGGGGTGTGGGCGTATTGTCGCCCCCATAGTCACTTTAGATATGCATGCACTAACCACATAATTCGATGGTCAGCGAGCATCAAATGATGTGGGTATTTCCACATAGCCTGCGAATGGATGTTTATATTATACGAACAAATCCGGGGGGGGACTGGCATTTGTCAGGCGGCATCTGGGGAACTCGCAAGGTTGCTAATTCGCAGCCTTGCGGGTCACCCGGAATAAGGGCCTATGCATTTATCTAAATGAACAGAAAGTCTCCTCTTACCCAGAGATGTGAGGGGCCGGTGATTCTCCATCACGTCCTTGTACAGATCCCTGTGTTCCTCTATATACTCCCACTCCTCCATGGAGAGATAGAGAGTGACATCCTCACACCTTATAGGAACCTGACACACACAATGACATGGTCGTCAATGAAAAAGAAAATAACCTCATTCCTTCCTTTACTAATTCCTAAAACACAGAGCACATTGTGGGAGCTATTTTACTGCTCATATATCACTGTACAATTCCTGTCCCCTCTGCCCTATATAATAATACCACATATCAGCGTGTGCCGGGAGCTGTGTTATCCCCCATCATATATCGCTGTACCGTCCCCTCTCCCCTATATAATAATACCACATATCAGCGTGTGCCGGGAGCTGTGTTATCCCCCATCATATATCACTGTACCGTCCCCTCTCCCCTATATAATAATACGACATATCAGTGTGTGCCGGGAGCTGTGTTATCCCCATCATATATCACTGTACCGTCCCCTCTCCCCTATATAATAATACCACATATCAGCGTGTGCCGGGAGCTGTGTTATCCCCATCATATATCGCTGCACCGTCCCCTCTACCCTATATAATAATACCACATATCAGCGTGTGCCGGGAGCTGTGTTATCGCTGTACCGTCCCCTCTCCCCTATATAATAATACCACATATCAGCGTGTGCCGGGAGCTGTGTTATCCCCATCATATATCCCTGTACCGTCACCTCTCCCCTATATAATAATACCACATATCAGCGTGTGCCGGGAGCTGTGTTATCCCCCATCATATATCACTGTACCGTCCCCTCTCCTCTATATAATAATACCACATATCAGCGTGTGCCGGGAGCTGTGTTATCCCCATCATATATCGCTGTACCGTCCCCTCTCCCCTATATAATAATACCACATATCAGCGTGTGCCGGGAGCTGTGTTATCCCCCATCATATATCGCTGTACCGTCCCCTCTCCCCAATATAATAATACCACATATCAGCATGTGCCGGGAGCTGTGTTATCCCCATCATATATCACTGTACCGTCCCCTCTCCCCTATATAATAATACCACATATCAGCGTGTGCCGGGAGCTGTGTTATCCCCCATCATATATCACTGTACCGTCCCCTCTCCCCTATATAATAATACCACATATCAGCGTGTGCCGGGAGCTGTGTTATCCCCCATCATATATCGCTGTACCGTCCCCTCTCCCCAATATAATAATACCACATATCAGCGTGTGCCGGGAGCTGTGTTATCCCCCATCATATATCGCTGTACCGTCCCCTCTCCCCTATATAATAATACCACATATCAGCGTGTGCCAGGAGCTGTGTTATCCCCATCATATATCGCTGTACCGTCCCCTCTCCCCTATATAATAATACCACATATCAGCGTGTGCCGGGAGCTGTGATATCCCCATCATATATCGCTGTACCGTCCCCTCTCCCCTATATAATAATACCACATATCAGCGTGTGCCGGGAGCTGTGTTATCCCCATCATATATCGCTGTACCGTCCCCTCTCCCCTATATAATTATACCACATATCAGCGTGTGCCGGGAGCTGTGTTATCCCCCATCATATATCGCTGTACCGTCCCCTCTCCCCTATATAATAATACCACATATCAGCGTGTGCCGGGAGCTGTGTTATCCCCCATCATATATCACTGTACCGTCCCCTCTCCCCTATATAATAATACCACATATCAGCGTGTGCCGGGAGCTGTGTTATCCCCCATCATATATCACTGTACCGTCCCCTCTCCCCAATATAATAATACCACATATCAGCATGTGCCGGGAGCTGTGTTATCCCCATCATATATCGCTGTACCGTCCCCTCTCCCCTATATAATAACACCACATATCAGCGTGTGCCGGGAGCTGTGTTATCCCCATCATATATCGCTGTACCGTCCCCTCTCCCCTATATAATAATACCACATATCAGCGTGTGCCGGGAGCTGTGTTATCCCCATCATATATCGCTGTACTGTCCCCTCTCCCCTAAATAATAATACCACTTATCAGCGTGTGCCGGGAGCTATGTTATCCCCCATCATATATCACTGTACCGTCCCCTCTCCCCTATATAATAATACCACATATCAGCGTGTGCCGGGAGCTGTGTTATCCCCCATCATATATCGCTGTACCGTCCCCTCTCCCCTATATAATAATACCACATATCAGCGTGTGCCGGGAGCTGTGTTATCCCCCATCATATATCGCTGTACCGTCCCCTCTCCCCAATATAATAATACCACATATCAGCGTGTGCCGGGAGCTGTGTTATCCCCCATCATATATCGCTGTACCGTCCCCTCTCCCCTATATAATAATACCACATATCAGCGTGTGCCGGGAGCAGCGTTATCCCCATCATATATCGCTGTACCGTCCCCTCTCCCCTATATAATAATACCACATATCAGCGTGTGCCGGGAGCTGTGTTATCCCCCATCATATATCGCTGTACCGTCCCCTCTCCCCTATATAATAATACCACATATCAGCGTGTGCCAGGAGCTGTGTTATCCCCATCATATATCGCTGTACCGTCCCCTCTCCCCTATATAATAATACCACATATCAGCGTGTGCCGGGAGCTGTGATATCCCCATCATATATCGCTGTACCGTCCCCTCTCCCCTATATAATAATACCACATATCAGCGTGTGCCGGGAGCTGTGTTATCCCCATCATATATCGCTGTACCGTCCCCTCTCCCCTATATAATAATACCACATATCAGCGTGTGCCGGGAGCTGTGTTATCCCCCATCATATATCGCTGTACCGTCCCCTCTCCCCTATATAATAATACCACATATCAGCGTGTGCCGGGAGCTGTGTTATCCCCCATCATATATCGCTGTACCGTCCCCTCTCCCCAATATAATAATACCACATATCAGCATGTGCCGGGAGCTGTGTTATCCCCATCATATATCGCTGTACCGTCCCCTCTCCCCTATATAATAACACCACATATCAGCGTGTGCCGGGAGCTGTGTTATCCCCATCATATATCGCTGTACCGTCCCCTCTCCCCTATATAATAATACCACATATCAGCGTGTGCCGGGAGCTGTGTTATCCCCATCATATATCGCTGTACCGTCCCCTCTCCCCTATATAATAATACCACTTATCAGCGTGTGCCGGGAGCTATGTTATCCCCCATCATATATCACTGTACCGTCCCCTCTCCCCTATATAATAATACCACATATCAGCGTGTGCCGGGAGCTGTGTTATCCCCCATCATATATCACTGTACCGTCCCCTCTCCCCTATATAATAATACCACATATCAGCGTGTGCCGGGAGCTGTGTTATCCCCCATCATATATCTATGGAAGTCGAGTTACACACACGCCATTTTAGGATAGTATGGCCGCCATTTTGGTTCGCAGAGTTGCGCAAATAAAGTTTCCATACCCGAGTATGTGTGACAAAGTGGACCAGAAGAGTAGCCATACTATCACACATAAATTCATAAATACATACTGACACTAAGTAAAATATAGTTAAAGGTTTAGAACGCCACACATAGCTTAGTTAGCCCTGCATACATCTGTCTGTATCGTGTTTAGTATCGTTCCGTTCCGTTCATTGTGCAAAGTATTCCGGTCATTGCGAATATTCCGCAATATACACGGCTCGATAGTTATGGACATAATCCGTATTCCAGGGACAGTTTCTGTTAAAAGAATGTAACAAAGAAATCCAGATGAAACCAGTTCTTATCACTGCTGACGCCGAAACCACTGAACAAAGGACTCTTAAAGTTCACTCCCCTGGACCTAGCCAAACCAGGTGTATCAGCTTACCCCCCAATCACAGCTGACCTGACATTCGACCTCTGACCAATGAGAACGGCCTTTGACCTCCCCTTTCTGACCCTATAAGATAGGCGACCCAGAGCAGCCAAAGTCTCTTCGGCACATCTACCTTTCCCTGACTGTCCACCGGGCTATAGATCATTCCTGAACGATAGCGAGCTCTGACCGGACTACACTTCGCATATTTGATGAGAACGGTAACGGTAGCATTAACGGTATTTATCCTTATTGTATTGATTGGCTGATTGTGTCTTGTATCTGTTTTCTTTCCCCTTAGCAGAGTCTGTTTAGTATTCATTGTTAGTATATTGTATTACTTGTTATACCTGTTTATTCTTATTTCTGTAACCCCCTTTTGTCCATTAGGGACTTAAATACAACCTTTTTACGGAGTTCTTATCTCCTTATTTCTATACAGTGGTCGTGTCTGTTTATTCGCATAATAGCGATAAGGTATATTACGGACACTGTCCGATAAGGTATATTCGCAGATTAGAGACAAAGTACTGCGAAGGAATCTCTGATTAAGGTATTGGTTCTTGATGTACATAATACAATAAAAGGTACGCTACGCTGCGCTACGCTTTGTTCGCACGTAGTTAGGTATAAAGGGTACGTTGGTTGCGGACTTATTACGTAACCAGCGCTTTTCACTTATTGTCTCTCTGGTCATATTTAATCGTCATTAACAATTGAGGGCTCGTCCGTCCGCTCCACAGTCCAGAACTCAGTACCAGGCGTGCGACTCGACCTATACCAGCAAAAGGGTGGAAGTATTTATTTGTTTCCATTGCTGGATAGGCCGAGTCCGCGGCGGTGCGGGGTTCGGGAAGTGCTAGCGCTGAACCCGGAGTACAATAAGTGAAAGCCACGTGTTTTAAAGCATATCATACCTAAGTGTTTAGTAAACTGTACTTCTGCCTGCCACAAGTAGTTTAACGGGGTATAGTGTCTTGGGTTGCTTGTTTATTACAGTATAAGTACCACGTGCGATAAGGTTCGCACACGTGGAGTCTGTGTTTATTATAGTACATAGAGGATCCCCTCTGTGCAAAACTATAACTTTTATTGTTAGTTACTGCAAAACCAGAGACTCCGCCACATGGCGACAAGCCCTGGGCCTTTTTGCAGTAACGTAAAGCGTCTATTGTGTATTACGCAAGGTGCGCGCGCACGTGCCCATATCGGGAAATTTTCGCATCTTTGTACGTGATTTACGGATTAAGTGCGGGATTTATTTCGCATCTTGATACGTAACTTTCGGACGGAGTTAAGGGATTTATTCCACATTTAGGCGCAATTACTGCGTATAGCGAAACCCGAGTGCAACCTTGCAAATACACTATAGAACACGTGGGTGGCTGATTAATCGGCGGCCTATGAACAGCGCATGTACACACGTGGCTGTTCATTGGTACTGCACATGCAGCACACATAGGAACTCAAAGGTGAACAGTATTAAACCACTAGCCTTATTTAAAACAGTATAGTAATATACTGTGGATGGGGCGGTGATTTAATAAAGAGAAAAATAAGTTTTTTTTTCTTTTGTTCATTTTTTCATAAGCAAGCAACTCAAGCATTGTTTTAATAGATTCCTATAGCGTATTATAAGGGATTTATACCTGCATAAGTATCTAGTGAAAAGCTACCGGCCTGGGAAGATTTTCTGTACAGAAATATTTCAAATATATGCATAAGACCAAGGTGTAACCAGCGCCCAGTGTGAAAAATAACTGAGGCGAACGGGTGTGTGACGACACGACTCAAGCGCAGTGTAGTCCAGTGTAGGACAGTCCAGTTAGGACCGGGTTCACGTGACGACGTGCCCATAGGAACTGCCCCTTCAGTGGAATTGATTCCGCTTGGAGGGTACAAGAAGATACATCGGAACGCATTTGTTTCCGATTAGCTACTTTAGAAATCCAATTTTTGGGGGTATAGGAAAACAAGTTTGTTATACCCTGGAAAAATTGTGCCGCACCAAGCAAGTTGGCTAGAAGTTCGCTGCTAGTTGAAAGACTTGGTGATTGAGTATCGTACCTCGTATCCTTCGCACCTGCTTGACTGTGGGATGTTCTAGGAAGCTGTAGAAGTGAGTGGTTGGGGAGCTCTCAGATAAGTAATAACCCACCGATATCTATTAAGCTGTGAACGTTTATTCCTGTAACTATGGGTAATAACGGGTCACGCTGTGATAACGTGCATGTTAGGGAGGAAGCAAGCCGGCCAAAAGGATCGGCTGCTTTTATTATGTGCAGGAAGCACGGTGAACTCGCAGTTGTTTACCAAAATAAATGGAGAAAAATGACACAAGGCAGCAAGTTAGAATTTCCCAGTGTTGGTAGCTTCGATCCGGAAATCTTATCGGCAGTAAAAGATGAAATATGCCTACTCTCCAGTCGTAAGGAGAGAGTGAAGCATATAGATATTCTTAAATTGTGGCAGAAGGAAGGACAGGAACAATGGGGAAGCAGAGGTCTGGCAATACCTGACGCAATCAGCCACAATATAAATGCAACCGCTGCCACAATAGAATCAGCTCCCCCACCCCCATATGTGCCGAAGGGGATAATGACTCATAAGAAAAGTATAAGTAATAATGTATCCGTTGCTAACCTGTACCCTGTCTTATCCCCTTACAAGGAAACCCGAGAGGAAAACGAGCAGCTGTTGGCACTGGCCGTCTCTCATGCAATTAATATGATTGAGGGAAAAGCTCAACCCGCTGTTGAGGCCCCAGCACAGGAGGAGGAGACGGCTGATGCCAACAGCATAGTATTGGACTCAGGTAATGATGCACCACACAGCACAGACACAGACGACTCCCAAGCAGGTCCCAGTAATGCGAATGTGGTACAAACATATCCAATGCGCACACTGGAGGTTCCCTATGGTAAGGCAGACAGAGAGGGTGTGATACCTACCAGAAAGATGACCATGCTAAACCCATGGACACGGTTAGAGCTGCGGTCCATCATTACAGATTTCCCTGACCCAAGGAAAGATCTGGCATTGTGCCGGAAATTTGTAAGGGATCTAGGAAACTCTGATGAGCCCACCAACAAGGATTGGAGAATCATGTTGAGGGCCTGTCTCCCCACTCACATTGACATCCCGAAATTCATTCAGGATAGTGGATTGAAAGTGGACAAGGAGATAAATGATGAGATCAACCAGGAAAATATACGCCTGATTAACTTACAGTTGGGAGTATATTTTCCTGCGGCAGTAGAATATAGCAAGATTTTCACCATCAAACAGAAAGATGGCGAAAATGCTGCTGATTATTTTACAAAGGCCTTACTGGAGGTATCAAAGTACACTGGTGTCTCCGAGCCTAAGGACGACCCCCACCTGAGGGAGATGATTGTCTCTGTGCTGGTGGAAGGGCTTAGGGAAAACCTGAGAGCCAGAGTCCAAACTTCTTTCCCAAATTGGCGTGGAATGACAGTGGATGCCCTACGGGAATCTGCTGTGGACCACGACCGCAACATTAAGAAGCACAGGGAACTGCAAACTGACAAACTGATGATGGTTAGCATCCAAGCCCTTACTAATGCCCCAAACAAAGCTGCATACCAACGAAACACCAGGGACACAGGTAGAAAGCCAATTATCTGTTACAACTGCAATAAGGAGGGACACATTGCAGCTCATTGTAGGTTAGGAAACCACAGGAGTTATCAGACACATAAGCGAGAATGGGAATCTCACAAAGGTGAGACACGGAGATACCCAGCCCCTAGACAATGGGAGGAGACAGACAGGTCACGCAACATGCCTCCTCCCCATCTGATGGCTGACACTGTGCTAAGGGCAACCCAGGTCAGACAATAGGAAACAGGTCATACCTGTATCCTACAGCCAGTTAGATTAACTCAACACCTTAGAGAGGAACCTCAGGTGAAGGTTGATATAGCTGGAGTAAGGCAAACCTTTTTGGTTGATACAGGGGCGGCCAGATCTGTTCTCAACACTCCTCTTCACTTGGGTTTCACTAACCAATCAGTAGCGGCAATTGGGGTAACAGGAAAAATACAACATTACCCACTGACGAAACCAGCGGAGGTTACAATCGGGCCTCTGCATACCAAACACTCTTTTCTGTTGGCTGCAGCGGCCCCGACTAACCTCCTGGGTAGAGATTTACTATGTAAAATGGGATGTGTCATCTATTGCACTCCCGATGGGGTATTCCTAGACACTCCTAAAAATCTTACACAAGAAGTGCAAGATATGCTGGACAGTCCTCAGAGGCTAATGTTGTATTCCACTGTTGTAGAATCAAATCCATCTAGGGTAGCTGAAATTACAGCACAAATACCGGGTTCCCTTTGGACTAAAGATGGACAGGACGCTGGGCTAATGGCAAATGTAGCTCCAGTAGAAATCCGCTTAAAAGAAGGCAGGATAGCCCCAAAAATACCGCAGTACCCTTTAAAACCTGAAGTTGAGCTAGGAGTATTCCCAGTGATCCAACGATTGCTCCAACAGGAAATCCTAGTTAGAACTTCCAGCACGGCCAATAGTCCCATCTTTCCTGTGAAAAAGAGCGGGGGGAGGGGCTACAGACTAGTGCAGGATTTAAGAGGGGTAAACAAAGTAGTTGAGAGCCAATTCCCCGTAGTGCCAAACCCAGCTGTCATCCTAATGCAAATCCCACCTCACTGTACTCATTTCACAGTCATTGATTTGTGTTCAGCGTTCTTCTCCGTCCCTTTGCACCCTGACAGCCAGTATCTGTTCGCCTTTACTTACAGAGGAGTACAGTATACCTGGACACGACTCCCCCAAGGATTCATAGACAGCCCCAGCATCTTCTCCCAGGCCTTGCATGATTGTTTACAATTCATTCAACCCATGAGTGGTTCGATACTGATACAATATGTCGATGACTTATTGTTGTGTTCTGGGTCACTGGAGTCATCAGTGGATGACACTAGACAACTACTGATGCATCTCTCATAGACAGGACATAAAGTATCAAAGGATAAGCTGCAATTATGCCAGACCAGGGTTAAGTATCTGGGCCACTGCCTTACCCAAGGGCTGAGACACCTCACCGACGACAGAATCCAAGCGATTCAGAACATGGTACTGCCACAGACCCAGCATCAGATCCGTACGTTCCTAGGCATGTGTGGATACTGTCGCAATTGGATCCCAGGATTCTCTATTCTGGCATTACCACTACAAGAGATGGTTTCCTCAACTAAGCCAGATCGGGTCTCTCATACTGAGGAATCTGAGCTGGCTTTCGAGGAACTAAAGGTGAGCCTAACAAAGGCCCCAGCACTGGGAATGCCAGATTATGGAAAACCCTTTGAACTGTACGGAACTGAATCAGGTGGGTGTGCGGCAGGAGTACTTGTACAAAAACATGGTGATGCCAACCGACCAATAGCGTACTACAGTGGCCAGCTGGACACAGTAGCACGCTCACTCCCAACTTGCTTACGAAGTGTGGCTGCAATAGCACAACTAGTAAGTAAGAGTGAGGACGTAGTGTTGGGACACGATTTAACTGTTCATGCTCCCCATGCTGTCTCTGCCCTCCTAAATTCTGCCCAAACATGTCATGTGTCCTCAGCACGGTTCACTAAGTGGGAACTGACGCTGATGGCCCCAGTAAATATTACCATCAAAAGATGCAACACACTAAACCCAGCCACATTCCTTCCTCATGTGCCCTCCAAGGCACAAAGGGTGGAGGGTGATGGGAATGTTGCTGAATATGGTAAAGCAGAGTTTAGTGAGAGTGAGGACAAACATGATTGCATGACCTATCTGAATCAGACCTTCACAGCACGTCCTGACATAAGCGACAGCCCATTAAGTGAGGTAGACATAACCTTATTCACAGATGGTAGCTGTCATAGACAGACGGACACGGGAGAGCTGTGCACAGGCTACGCGGTAGTAGATGGAGAAGGTATTGTGGAAGCTGAACCCTTGGGACCACCTCACTCAGCACAAGTAGCGGAACTGGTGGCACTGACCAGAGCATGTGAACTGGCCCAGGGAAAAGCAGTTAACATATATACCGACTCCAGATATGCTTTCGGAGTAGTCCATGATTTTGGAGCCCTATGGCGCCTCCGAAATTTCATGACGGCGGCTGGCACACCAGTGGCGCATGCGACATATATTAGGAGACTTCTGGGAGCTATTCAGCTTCCAGACAGAGTGGCTGTTATCAAGTGCAAAGCTCACACATCAGAGAAGGACCCGGTGTCACTTGGTAACAGCCGCGCTGATGAGGCAGCGAAAAGGGCCGCATGCCCTGTAAATATTTTCACCCATCCTACCAACCTTTGTACACTGAACATAGTATCCACATCCAAACTGATAGACATGCAGAATTTGTGTTCCCCACAGGAAAGAGCAGTATGGAAGTCGAAGGGATGTGGCCAAGAGTCTACCAGACTTTGGAGAGATGGACACGGGAAACCAGTGGCCCCCAGGGCATACCTTCCTAGTCTAGCCGAGGCGGCCCATGGGCTGACACATCTTGGGAAGGAAGGTATGTGCAAGCTGGTAAAGGCCTACTGGTGTGCCCCAGGGTTCGCTTCTCAAGCAGGTAGAGTGGCAATGTCATGCCTCACCTGTTTGAGGAAGAACGTTGGAAAAGCCATCCCAACAGAGCCATCCCACATCCCTCCTACAGAAGGCCCTTTCCAGGTAATACAAATCGACTTCATACAGTTACCACCCTGTAGAAATTTGAAATATGTATTAGTTTGTGTTGACATGTTTTCCAGCTGGGTGGAGGCTTTCCCCGCTGCCTCCAACACTGCTACCTTTACAGCAAAGAAAATATGTCAGGAGTTTGTCTGTAGGTATGGTATCCCAAAGGTCATTGAGAGTGACAGAGGCACTCATTTCACAGGAGAGGTCTTCCAAATCATGTGTAAACTCCTGGGGATTAATAGTAAACTTCATACTCCATATCGTCCCCAGGCGAGCGCCAAAGTTGAGAGAATGAATGGTACTATTAAGAACAAATTGGGTAAAGTTATGGCTGAAACAGGGTTGTTATGGCCAGAGGCATTGCCTATTGTGCTGTATAGCATTAGGACCACTCCCAGGACTCCGCTCAACTTGTCCCCCTTCGAGATATTGTTTGGTCGGCAGCCACACATCATGATAGACCCACAGGATGATCTAAAATGTAACAATGAGCTAACTGTACAGTATATCCTAAAGCTAAACAAACAGCTAAGGGAGCAACAAAAGCAGCTGAAGTTACTGAACCCTGATATGCCTACAGAGAATTGTCATAATCTTAAACCAGGAGACTTTGTTATGATCCGAAATTTTTTACGCTCAGGTTGTTTGATAGACCGTTGGGAAGGACCGTACCAAGTTTTGTTGACCAGCACTACATCAATTAAAGTCGCAGAGAGAGAGACTTGGATACATTCGTCCCACTGCAAGAAAGCCAGTAACCCAGAATCCCAGTGTGCAGAGAGCGAAAGAGAAGAAGTGTCGCTAGAAGCATTGTTTCGGGAACACTGAGAAGCAGCCAAGGTCGAGCAACCTGAGCGAACAAAGGTCTAAGAGCAGAGCAAAATAAAAGTCCCCAGGTAGAGATGATGGAAGGACTCCAAGCAAAAGGTTCACAGTTATGCATATATGTCTTTGTTTTCTTTCTGTGTTCTTTTATTCACCCAAAGATACTCGGTGGCTGCCACTTTCTAGAGCGATCGGAGCGGAGTTCTGACAGTGTAATAATGGACCCAGATATGGGTGAGGTAGAATCCCTAAACCAGCTTGACACTTTGCCCATGACAGGAGAAGGTAAAAGGTATGAGGGAAACGTAGTTCAAGGGCTATGTGATGAGTTATTGTCTGGTGAGTACTGTGTCTGTAGATATTGTCAACCTAAAATGGAAGAAGAATGCATCCAGCGATGTCAGTCGACAAGTAAGGCAACTACCGGCCGACATCCCTTGAGTGATTACCACTCACTAGTGGGTAAGGTCTTAAACCAAACAGAATGCTGGGTGTGTTCACAAGTGTTACATAAAAGGAGTAGTGTAGGCCTAGTCCCATACCCGCTTAATATTACAGAGATAAGCGTATTAAATAAGGGGAGGCCATTGGATAAGAGATACCTGTATACCAGGTCCCATAGTCTTAGATTACACCCATACCAAGTGGATAAATCCCTGGTATGTATGAACTTCTCGAGTTCCAGAGCGATTGGTACTTGGGAAGTGACATGGCATAACCAGACAATAACTTACTCCCAGCGTCCAGATGGAGAGCCTATTGATAAAGAATTGTTGTTAAAAATCCGAACCAGTGGGAGACACTATAAATATGTCTACACGGTGAAGAGAAGTAAAATGATGGCCGGCAGAGTATCAGCCGGCTACTGTAATGTAACCCTACAGCCAGAAATCTGTGAGGAACAAGTCAGGGAACAGGGGACGGGGATGTTCTTATGGATAATGTGTGACAAGATCATGAAATACTCTGTCCCTTATTTTCTCCCTGACGATGTTTATTATATTTGTGGTAGGAGGGCGTACAAATGGCTCTCCATGAACTACGTTGGAATTTGTTACCTAGGCAGAGTGTTACCTGAAGTGATGACCCTCACACATGATGAGATGGTGAGCATACACAGAGGTATACCTCCTCCTTACACTCATACCCATTATGACCAAATCCATAAAAGGGATTTAACAATCAAGAAAGAACCCCTAGCTTCTGAAATGATACACGAGTCGTTCGGTATCCAACTCCTCATTGCGTTAGATATCACCCATACAGCCAGAGGAGTCATAAATTTTAAATATATACAAGCATTAGCCAGCTTGGTAGACAACATCACTGAGATTTATGATGACACCTTTAGATACACTGGGAAGGAGTTGCAAGCATATAAAAGAGAGCTAGTCCAACATCGGATGGTGCTGAACTATCTGACAGCTATGACAGGAGGATATTGTGTCACCCTCTCTACACAGTTTGGGGTGAAATGTTGTACATATATCACCAACAATACTGAAGACCCAGAAGAAATCATCGATCATCGGATGGATGAGATTCTTCAGCTTAAATGGGAATTTAGAAGGGAACATAATATCAGCCTGGCAGAAATAGGTAACAAAGTTAGTGAATGGACCTCCTGGTTGAATCCAATGCACTGGTTCTCTGGTTTAGGAGAATGGGCGCAAGGGATCATAGCTAGCATAGGAAAACTCCTTCTCTGTATCGGTGGTGCCATCATAGTCTTTGTGCTATTGTTCAAATGTTTAAAGGTGGTGACCCGGGGAAAGACAAAACGTACCGAAATCATGAGTGTAAGAACGAGAGATACAGAGGAAGACCAGGGTTTGGTATATGACCCTAAAATCGAAACCACCTCCCTTTAAAGAAACCATATTTGTGAACGTGTATATGTTGTAACCACCCCTGTTTTTATTTTTATCCCAAAATTGTACATTATCCTTCGTGACCCTGAGTAGGTTGTTCGATAAATGCGGCCCATCGTTTATCCATGATCCTGGATCGGCCGAGAGCAGATGGTTTACTCCCCTTATATGTTTAATTCATGTATCCCAATTTCTCTGTTAGGATTATGAATTTCTGTATTGTCGTGTGAAATGTTTTGTATTGTAACAGTTTTATAATTACTGTTAAAGGGTGGACTATGGAAGTCGAGTTACACACACGCCATTTTAGGATAGTATGGCCGCCATTTTGGTTCGCAGAGTTGCGCAAATAAAGTTTCCATACCCGAGTATGTGTGACAAAGTGGACCAGAAGAGTAGCCATACTATCACACATAAATTCATAAATACATACTGACACTAAGTAAAATATAGTTAAAGGTTTAGAACGCCACACATAGCTTAGTTAGCCCTGCATACATCTGTCTGTATCGTGTTTAGTATCGTTCCGTTCCGTTCATTGTGCGAAGTATTCCGGTCATTGCGAATATTCCGCAATATACACGGCTCGATAGTTATGGACATAATCCGTATTCCAGGGACAGTTTCTGTTAAAAGAATGTAACAAAGAAATCCAGATGAAACCAGTTCTTATCACTGCTGACGCCGAAACCACTGAACAAAGGAGTCTTAAAGTTCACTCCCCTGGACCTAGCCAAACCAGGTGTATCAGCTTACCCCCCAATCACAGCTGACCTGACATTCGACCTCTGACCAATGAGAACGGCCTTTGACCTCCCCTTTCTGACCCTATAAGATAGGCGACCCAGAGCAGCCAAAGTCTCTTCGGCACATCTACCTTTCCCTGACTGTCCACCGGGCTATAGATCATTCCTGAACGATAGCGAGCTCTGACCGGACTACACTTCGCATATTTGATGAGAACGGTAACGGTTGCATTAACGGTATTTATCCTTATTGTATTGATTGGCTGATTGTGTCTTGTATCTGTTTTCTTTCCCCTTAGCAGAGTCTGTTTAGTATTCATTGTTAGTATATTGTATTACTTGTTATACCTGTTTATTCTTATTTCTGTAACCCCCTTTTGTCCATTAGGGACTTAAATACAACCTTTTTACGGAGTTCTTATCTCCTTATTTCTATACAGTGGTCGTGTCTGTTTATTCGCATAATAGCGATAAGGTATATTACGGACACTGTCCGATAAGGTATATTCGCAGATTAGAGACAAAGTACTGCGAAGGAATCTCTGATTAAGGTATTGGTTCTTGATGTACATAATACAATAAAAGGTACGCTACGCTGCGCTACGCTTTGTTCGCACGTAGTTAGGTATAAAGGGTACGTTGGTTGCGGACTTATTACGTAACCAGCGCTTTTCACTTATTGTCTCTCTGGTCATATTTAATCGTCATTAACATATCGCTGTACCGTCCCCTCTCCCCAATATAATAATACCACATATCAGCGTGTGCCGGGAGCTGTGTTATCCCCCATCATATATCGCTGTACCGTCCCCTCTCCCCTATATAATAATACCACATATCAGCGTGTGCCGGGAGCAGCGTTATCCCCATCATATATCGCTGTACCGTCCCCTCTCCCCTATATAATAATACCACATATCAGCGTGTGCCGGGAGCTGTGTTATCCCCCATCATATATCGCTGTACCGTCCCCTCTCCCCTATATAATAATACCACATATCAGCATGTGCCAGGAGCTGTGTTATCCCCATCATATATCGCTGTACCGTCCCCTCTCCCCTATATAATAATACCACATATCAGCGTGTGCCGGGAGCTGTGTTATCCCCCATCATATATCGCTGTACCGTCCCCTCTCCCCTATATAATAATACCACATATCAGCGTGTGCCAGGAGCTGTGTTATCCCCATCATATATCGCTGTACCGTCCCCTCTCCCCTATATAATAATACCACATATCAGCGTGTGCCGGGAGCTGTGATATCCCCATCATATATCGCTGTACCGTCCCCTCTCCCCTATATAATAATACCACATATCAGCGTGTGCCGGGAGCTGTGTTATCCCCATCATATATCGCTGTACCGTCCCCTCTCCCCTATATAATAATACCACATATCAGCGTGTGCCGGGAGCTGTGTTATCCCCCATCATATATCGCTGTACCGTCCCCTCTCCCCTATATAATAATACCACATATCAGCGTGTGCCGGGAGCTGTGTTATCCCCCATCATATATCGCTGTACCGTCCCCTCTCCCCTATATAATAATACCACATATCAGCGTGTGCCGGGAGCTGTGTTATCCCCCATCATATATCGCTGTACCGTCCCCTCTCCCCTATATAATACCACATATCAGCGTGTGCCGGGAGCTGTGTTATCCCCCATCATATATCGCTGTACCGTCCCCTCTCCCCTATATAATAATACCACATATCAGCGTGTGCCGGGAGCTGTGTTATCCCCATCATATATCGCTGTACCGTCCCCTCTCCCCTATATAATAATACCACATATCAGCGTGTGCCGGGAGCTGTGTTATCCCCATCATATATCGCTGTACCGTCCCCTCTCCCCTATATAATAATACCACATATCAGCGTGTGCCGGGAGCTGTGTTATCCCCATCATATATCGCTGTACCGTCCCCTCTCCCCTATATAATAATACCACATATCAGCATGTGCCGGGAGCTGTGTTATCCCCATCATATATCGCTGTACCGTCCCCTCTCCCCTATATAATAATACCACATATCAGCGTGTGCCGGGAGCTGTGTTATCCCATCATATATCGCTGTACCGTCCCCTCTCCCCTATATAATAATACCACATATCAGCGTGTGCCGGGAGATGTGTTATCCCCATCATATATCGCTGTACCGTCCCCTCTCCCCTATATAATAATACCACATATCAGCGTGTGCCGGGAGATGTGTTATCCCCATCATATATCGCTGTACCGTCCCCTCTCCCCTATATAATAATACCACATATCAGCGTGTGCCGGGAGCTGTGTTATCCCCATCATATATCGCTGTACCGTCCCCTCTCCCCTATATAATAATACCACATATCAGCGTGTGCCGGGAGCTGTGTTATCCCATCATATATCGCTGTACCATCCCCTCTCCCCTATATAATAATACCACATATCAGCGTGTGCCGGGAGATGTGTTATCCCCATCATATATCGCTGTACCGTCCCCTCTCCCCTATATAATAATACCACATATCAGCGTGTGCCGGGAGATGTGTTATCCCCATCATATATCGCTGTACCGTCCCCTCTCCCCTATATAATAATACCACATATCAGCGTGTGCCGGGAGCTGTGTTATCCCCATCATATATCGCTGTACCGTCCCCTCTCCCCTATATAATAATACCACATATCAGCGTGTGCCGGGAGCTGTGTTATCCCCCATCATATATCGCTGTACCGTCCCCTCTCCCCTATATAATAATACCACATATCAGCGTGTGCCGGAGCTGTGTTATCCCCATCATATATCGCTGTACCGTCCCCTCTCCCCTATATAATAATACCAAATATCAGCGTGTGCCGGGAGCTGTGTTATCCCCATCATATATCGCTGTACAGTCCCCTCTCCCCTATATAATAATACCACATATCAGCGTGTGCCGGGAGCTGTGTTATCCCCATCATATATCGCTGTACCGTCCCCTCTCCCCTATATAATAATACCACATATCAGCGTGTGCTGGGAGCTGCGTTATCCCATCATATATCACTGTACCGTCCCCTCTCCCCTATATTATTATACCACATATCAGTGTGTGCCGGGAGCTGTGTTATCCCCCATCATATATCACTGTACCGTCCCCTCTCCCCTATATAATAATACCAAATATCAGCGTGTGCCGGGAGCTGTGTTATCCCCATCATATATCGCTGTACAGTCCCCTCTCCCCTATATAATAATACCACATATCAGCGTGTGCCGGGAGCTGTGTTATCCCCATCATATATCGCTGTACCGTCCCCTCTCCCCTATATAATAATACCACATATCAGCGTGTGCTGGGAGCTGCGTTATCCCATCATATATCACTGTACCGTCCCCTCTCCCCTATATTATTATACCACATATCAGTGTGTGCCGGGAGCTGTGTTATCCCCCATCATATATCACTGTACCGTCCCCTCTCCCCTATATAATAATACCACATATCAGCGTGTGCCGGGAGCGGTGTTATCCCCATCATATATCACTGTACCGTCCCCTCTCCCCTATATAATAATACCACATATCAGCGTGTGCTGGGAGCTGCGTTATCCCCATCATATATCGCTGTACCGTCCCCTCTCCCCTATATAATAATACCACATATCAGCGTGTGCCGGGAGCTGTGTTATCCCCATCATATATCACTGTACCGTCCCCTCTCCCCTATATAATAATACCACATATCAGCGTGTGCCGGGAGCTGTGTTATCCCCCATCATATATCGCTGTACCGTCCCCTCTCCCCTATATAATAACACCACATATCAGCGTGTGCCGGGAGCTGTGTTATCCCCCATCATATATCACTGTACCGTCCCCTCTCCCCTATATAATAACACCACATATCAGCGTGTGCCGGGAGCTGTGTTATCCCCATCATATATCGCTGTACCGTCCCCTCTCCCCTATATAATAATACCACATATCAGCGTGTGCCGGGAGCTGTGTTATCCCCATAATATATCGCTGTACCGTCCCCTCTCCCCTATATAATAATACCACATATCAGCGTGTGCCGGGAGCTGTGTTATCCCATCATATATCACTGTACCATCCCCTCTCCCTATATAATAATACCACATATCAGCGTGTGCCGGGAGCTCTGTTATCCCCCATCATATATCACTGTACCGTCCCCTCTCCCCTATATAATAATACCACATATCAGCGTGTGCCGGGAGCTGTGTTATCCCCATCATATATCGCTGTACCGTCCCCTCTCCCCTATATAATACCACATATCAGCGTGTGCCGGGAGCTGTGTTATCCCCATCATATATCACTGTACCGTCCCCTCTCCCCTATATAACACCACCACATATCAGTGTGTGCCGGGGGCTGTGTTATCCCATCATATATCGCTGTACCGTCCCCTCTCCCCTATATAATAATACCACATATCAGCGTGTGCCGGGAGCTGTGTTATCCCCCATCATATATCACTGTACCGTCCCCTCTCCCTATATAATAACACCACATATCAGCGTGTGCTGGGAGCTGTGTTATCCCATCATATATCGCTGTACCGTCCCCTCTCCCCTATATAATAATACCACATATCAGCGTGTGCCGGGAGCTGTGTTATCCCCATCATATATCACTGTACCGTCCCCTCTCCCCTATATAATAATACCACATATCAGCGTGTGCCGGAAGCTGTATTATCCCCATCATATATCGCTGTACCGTCCCCTCTCCCCTATATAATAACACCACATATCAGCGTGTGCCGGGAGCTGTGTTATCCCCATCATATATCGCTGTACCGTCCCCTCTCCCCTATATAATAATACCACATATCAGCGTGTGCTGGGAGCTGCGTCATCCCATCATATATCGCTGTACCGTCCCCTCTCCCCTATATAATAATACCACATATCAGCGTGTGCTGGGAGCTGCGTTATCCCATCATATATCGCTGTACCGTCCCCTCTCCCCTATATAATAATACCACATATCAGCGTGTGCTGGGAGCTGCGTTATCCCATCATATATCGCTGTACCGTCCCCTCTCCCCTATATTATTATACCACATATCAGCGTGTGCCGGGAGCTGTGTTATCCCCATCATATATCACTGTACCGTCCCCTCTCCCCTATATAATAATACCACATATCAGCGTGTGCCGGGAGCTGTGTTATCCCCCATCATATATCACTGTACCGTCCCCTCTCCCCTATATAATAATACCACATATCAGCGTGTGCCGGGAGCTGTGTTATCCCCCATCATATATCGCTGTACCATCCCCTCTCCCCTATATAATAACACCACGTATCAGCGTGTGCCGGGAGCTGTGTTATCCCCATCATATATCGCTGTACCGTCCCCTCTCCCCTATATAATAATACCACATATCAGCGTGTGCCGGGAGCTGTGTTATCCCCATCATATATCACTGTACCGTCCCCTCTCCCCTATATAATAACACCACATATCAGAGTGTGCCGGGAGCTGTGTTATCCCCCATCATATATCACTGTACCGTCCCCTCTCCCCTATATAATAATACCACATATCAGCGTGTGCCGGGAGCTGTGTTATCCCCATCATATATCGCTGTACCGTCCCCTCTCCCCTATATAATAATACCACATATCAGCGTGTGCCGGGAGCTGTGTTATCCCCCATCATATATCACTGTACCGTCCCCACTCCCCTATATAATAACACCACATATCAGCGTGTGCCGGGAGCTGTGTTATCCCATCATATATCACTGTACCATCCCCTCTCCCTATATAATAATACCACATATCAGCGTGTGCCAGGTGCGGTGTTATCCCCATCATATATCACTGTACCGTCCCCTCTCCCCTATATAATAACACCACATATCAGCGTGTGCCGGGAGCTGTGTTATCCCCATCATATATCACTGTACCGTCCCCTCTCCCCTATATAATAATACCACATATCAGCGTGTGCCGGGAGCTGTGTTATCCCCATCATATATCACTGTACCGTCCCCTCTCCCCTATATAATAACACCACATATCAGCGTGTGCCGGGAGCTGTGTTATCCCATCATATATCACTGTACCGTCCCCTCTCCCTATATAATAACACCACATATCAGCGTGTGCCGGGAGTTGTGTTATCCCCATCATAGATCACTGTACCGTCCCCTCTCCCCTATATAATAACACCACATATCAGCGTGTGCCGGGAGCTGTGTTATCTCCATCATATATCACTGTACCGTCCCCTCTCCCTATATAATAATACCACATATCAGCGTGTGCCGGGAGCTGTGTTATCTCCATCATATATCGCTGTACCGTCCCCTCTCCCCTATATAATGATACCACATATCAGCGTGTGCCGGGAGCTGTGTTATCTCCATCATATATCGCTGTACCGTCCCCTCTCCCCTATATAATAATACCACATATCAGCGTGTGCCGGGAGCTGTGTTATCCCCATCATATATCGCTGTACCGTCCCCTCTCCCCTATATAATAACACCACATATCAGCGTGTGCCGGGAGCTGTGTTATCCCCATCATATATCACTGTACCGTCCCCTCTCCCCTATATAATAACACCACATATCAGCGTGTGCCGGGAGCTGTGTTATCTCCATCATATATCGCTGTACCGTCCCCTCTCCCCTATATAATAATACCACATATCAGCATGTGCCGGGAGCTGTGTTATACCCCATCATATATCGCTGTACCGCCCCCTCTCCCCTATATAATAATACCACATATCAGCGTGTGCCGGGAGCTGTGTTATCCCATCATATATCGCTGTACCGTCCCCTCTCCCCTATATAATAATACCACATATCAGCGTGTGCCGGGAGCTGTGTTATCCCATCATATATCACTGTACCGTCCCCTCTCCCTATATAATAATACCACATATCAGCGTGTGCCGGGAGCGGTGTTATCCCCATCATATATCACTGTACCGTCCCCTCTCCCCTATATAATAACACCACATATCAGTGTATACAGATAACAGTGTGTTAGTATATACACCCGTTACCTCCGCCCAGCTGCTGCCGCTGTACACCGTCCCGTTATATCAGGAAGTGGTTTTGGGCATGTGATAGATGAGCGCTTGCCAGGATCAAAGATGGCGCCTGAAAGTTCTTGTAGACACGCCCAACCCCTCGCGTCTGCTGTCAGTGGATGTTAGCAGGTCGCTTTGCAGCAGGGAAACTATGAGAAAATGGCCGCCGACGTTGTCTGAAACAACTGAGCTAAGGTTAAATAACAAAGTGTCCACTGTTTGAACCACGAGATAATGGCCACCGCTGAACTGAAGAGAATTCTGTCTAGAGATGAATGTTCTGTGCAGTGCACATACCTATCAGCGTGATTCTGTACGTACATTTGGCAGTGACAAGAAATCACCTGTGTACTTACTGTACACTGGGGTACAGTATATCCCAGGAATAGGTGCCATATTGGGTCTTTTTATTATTGTCTCCCAACAATGCAGGAGCATGCATCTGGATGGGCATGGTCACAAGATGGAGGGGACATGGGCACCCTACTACGTTCCACCCTTCTCTGTCACCCAGTCATTGTTGCATGCTTCGCCGCGCGAGTGTCCCTATTTCACCAGCACAGAAGTTGGGAGGTATGTGCAGGTACTAGGCCTAGCAGCTGGGTATCTATGGTACATACCTTTCATCTACCTTGCTGATTGGGACATGGCCGATGGACATTGACTTACCTTACCCCCTGAAATGAGGGAGGTTGGGAGGTATTTTACAGGATGAAAGTCTTACTTATCTGGTACATATGGCTTCTCCCTATTCACTAAACCAGGTATGTCCAACCTGCGCCTCTCCAGCTGTTGAGAAACTACAAGTCCCATCATGCCTTGCCACAGTTTTGCTACTAAGGAATGCTACAACTATTGCAAGGCATGCTGGGATGTGTAGTTACACAACAGCTGGAGGGTCGCAGATTGGACATGCCTGCACTAAACTCTCCCAGCCGTTGACAGGTGTCATTATCGCCAGTGATTGCTTTTGTAGGGACACTGTGGTCCCCTACCATGGTGTACCGCTGGCAATCCTCCCCACAGACACCCCCTCAGGAGGATTGCAGTATCCCTAAATACTAACTGGGAAATGATGCCGCATTGCTAACAAAAATAAATAGATTTTTCTTTTTCATAATTTTTTATGTTCTATTTTTTTTATTGTTATATATTTTTTGGTAGTAAGCAGAACTGTAAGACGGTGATAGGCCGCAGCTGTGCAGAAGCTTTTAGATCTAGAGGGTGATGCTTTAAGACTGGGCAACTGAGCTTCACTCTGCAGTTCCGCCAATATTTTATGGTAAATCGTGGCGATGTCAAACCAGCCCTTCTGCCACCTATTAATAAATACATCTTTGAAGTTTTGACTTAAACATGTGGGTCACTTGGGAATTTGAGGAACAGCTGCGTTGGAACTGGGCCAGAAAAAGCTTTGGCCTTCCTCAAGAAAAAGGGGAGGAGTTGATCTCGTGAGAAGGGTCGGACCTTGTTGCCTGTATCGGTTTTCCTCACTCTGGGTATGTGCTCAGCACTCCCGGAGATGCAAGACTTCCTCCTGGCTCTCCCCTTAACCAACCTCCTTACGGTCCTGCGACAACCCTAGGTTTGAGATGGTGGTGATTCGGATGTGGACAGACTTGTTCACATTTGCAATGCATTCTGGTTGCAAATCTGATCACATCGGGTGAACGTATTACATACCCTCCAACTTCTGACGGACTGAAATCGGTACATATTCTGAAGGGGGCGTGTCAACTGGCAAAAGGGGACGTGTCACTGAGTGACAGGAATAATAATAATACACCTAAAAAAAATATTGAATGAGGAGGAGGAATTTGGTGGGGGTTGATTGGCTATCGGTGCTCTAAGTCAGGCCAGCTCAGAGGCAGGGTGGATGGAGTGGCGATTGGCTGGTGCTGCTGTCACCCAAGAGCGGAGGCTGGGCTGCAGTTACTGCTGTGTGTCTAGCACAGAGTGTAAAAAAACGGTACTGTACTGGCTAAATCGATACAGTTGGAGGGTATGGTATTACCCATCACAGTCAGGGACAGAGGATTTGAAAGGAGTCCTTCCATGTGACGTGCCGAGTCAGAATGCTTGGTCAGGATGACTGCCAGGCACAGCGGCCATTTCCAGGGAATCTTTAGCATATAGGTACAGCAGGCTACTGCTATCTGAAGATGGCAGTAGGGGGGTAGGTGAGGAGAGACAGACAGGAGGAGAGGCACTTACAATTTGACAGGAGATAGGAACCACTTGGAGACACACACACTTTTAGTTTTGTTACGAAGCCAGTTAACTTGCCTACCCTTCCAGTTTGGTAGGGGGGCTTCAGAAAATCGTTTCCCCCTCCCGGCCTCCCTGGAAAGGTGGGCAAGCCTCCCATATGCCCCTGAACCTCCCGTCATTGAGTTACAGTTTTTCAGTCCTAAAATTAATCAATTCATGAGATTTTGGCCCTGCCCCCTCCACGTAGACCCACAAATCACGGTATTTCCTGCATTGGGGGCGGGGTTTGATGACATCGTGACCGACAAAGTGCAGCTGACTGGAGAGGAGACTGAAGCAGTAGTCAAGTATGAGTTAGGACCATGGTGGGAATCAACCCATGACCTCAGTGCTGTGAGGCAGTAATGCTAACCACTGCACCAACCGTGCTGCCTGTAAAACAAGAAGACAAAATGACTGCCAACGTCGCTCAGATGAGGTAACAAAAGTCACCAAGTCAGAGCCCTTATTTTCACCTTTGCTCCATGTCACAATCAGATTGCAGACTGGTCTGTATACTATTGGTCTTAGAGCCTGCTCATCCCTCCCCGGTAGGCACATGCTGGGTGGCCATATGCTCGTTACCCATGTACATCTCCTTACTCATTCCCCGAGTGTCTACAGTCTCCTTCTCCCTCCCCCCCCCCCTTGTCTCTACAGCCTCATCCACCCACTGTCTAGAGATGGTCATTGTTGCCATCGATGGCAATAGTGCAACTGGCCATCGATAGTGGCGTGCTATGCATTGGATAACCATCAATGTTTTTACCTATGGATGGTCATCCATTTTCTTTGACTGATTGGCCTGTGAGCCAATCAAAACACGGGGATGGAGCTTCATGTAGGGATGGCCATTGTTGCCATTGCAATCGAAGGAAATAGTGCAACTGGCCGTCGATAGTGTGAAACTGCAATGGATGACCATCAATATTTTTACCTATCGATGGTTATCATATCGGCCAAATAAAAAAAACACAGGGGCAGGGCTTCACGGTTGTCGGGGGCGGAGCTATGCTCCGATGTCCTGCCACTTTGATAAAAAAAACAACAGCAAAACATCAGTTTTGCTGTGCCATTGATGGAAGGAAAGCATCTGGTTCTCCTCCATCGTTGGCAAAAGTATTCGACATCGGTTAAACCATCAATGATTCTGAATCACCGATGATCGATGGCCATCCCTAGCTATATAGGTGCCAGGGCAGAGCTATTTTCCATGTTCTGGCCCCTTGGCGAAAAAAAGGAATAAAAAAATATTAATTTATGCTTTATATCGATGGAGGAAATCCACCTGGTTCTCCCCCATCGATGGCAAAACTATTCTACACCGGCCATAAACCATACATGAATAATCGATGGTTTAGGCAACGCATGCTGTGCCACCCAACAAATGATTACACCAGGCATGGCGCTTTATGACCGCGCCCTGCTGAATACTGTGATGTCACAGACATGCGGCAGCAGTGAGTACCTGACCAGTCCAGATTGCTGATGGACTGGATTCTGCAGACTCTTGGGGGCTAGAATCATTAGGGCCCAGTACAAATGTTCCCGTGTACCTCAATCACAGGGCCTAGGTTTGGCAGTGCTGCACACAGTATCCTGAAGGGAATTTCTTATATATGTTTTATATACAGTATATAGAGAGAGAGCCATCTTGGTTCCGCTGGCCAATGTGTGTTGGGTTGCCCAGAAGGAAGACGCAGCAGCAGGTTACAGGAGACCGCAGTGGGCGGCTTCTAACATGAAAGGCCTCTTTGTATATCGCATCCACTTCTGTATAAGCCCCGTTGTGAATGAGCAGTGTCTGTTATATTATTTAAAGAGGGGTTTCGTACTTTTTTGGGGCTTTACCAGTGTTGGACAAAGGGTTGCCATCAGTGACAGGGCTAGCAGGGGTGCAGCGGTGGAATGCACCTGGGTCCGCCGCAGGGAATATGCTCAAAGCCACTGGCATTACAAGACTGTCAGCTGCCCGCCCCCTGCACCGGCGTTATCGCCGAATTTCCGTGGGATCGGACAGAGTTTTCATAGGAACGCCAATAAAATGCTGGGCGTTCCCATGGGCACGACCGCTAGCCGCCCGCAGTGCTGTGTGTGAGCAATTCACCATGGCCGCTTATTGTTCATGATAACCTTATTGAATTCAGTCTAAAATGATCTCGATCCTTCCCCAATTTCTCCCTCCCAAGCTCAATAAGAGGACGTAGGCACTCGGGGGGACACCTGTAGGACCAGGCTGCACGTCCTCTATAACTAATCATTGATGTGGGTCTGCGCTATCGCTGTATAGAGTCCCCCTTCATGGCATAGCTGCCTACCCCCCCTACATTCTGCAGGAGACTCCCTGACATAGCAGCAATCTCCCTCTCTCCCTCATTAGTCTAGCAATCTCCCTCATGTCACCTAACCCACATTACACTGTTACATCATAGTTACCTCCCCTCCTGCATTCTGCAGGAGACTCCCTGACATAGCAGCAATCTCCGTCTCTCCCTCATTAGTCTAGCAATCTCCCTCATGTCACCTAGCCCACATTACACTGTTACATCATAATTACCTACCCTCCTGCATTCTGCAGGACACTCCCTGACATAGCAGCAATCTCCCCCTCTCCCTCATTAGTCTAGCCATCTCCCTCATGTCACCTAGCCCACATTACACTGTTACATCATAGTTACCTCCCCTCCTGCATTCTGCATGAGACTCCCTGACATAGCAGCAATCTCCCTCTCTCCCTCATTAGTCTAGCAATCTCCCTCGTCACCTAACCCACATTACACTGTTACCTACCCCCCTGCATTCTGCAGGAGACTCCCTGACATAGCAGCAATCTCCCTCTTTAGTCTAGCAATCTCCCTCATGTCACCTAGCCCACATTACACTGTTACACCATAGTTACCTCCCCTCCTGCATTCTGCAGGAGACTCCCTGACATAGCAGCAATCTCCCTCTCTCCCTCATTAGTCTAGCAATCTCCCTCATATCACCTAGCCCACATTACACTTACATCATAGTTACCTCCCCTCCTGCATTCTGAAGGAGACTCCCTGACATAGCAGCAATCTCCCTCTCTCCCTCTTTAGTCTAGCAATCTCCCTCATGTCACCTAGCCCACATTACACTGTAACACCATAGTTACCTCCCCTCCTGCATTCTGCAGGAGACTCCCTGACATAGCAGCAATCTCCCTCTCTCCCTCATTAGTCTAGCAATCTCCCTCATGTCACCTAGCCCACATTACACTGTTACGTCATAGTTACCTCCCCTCCTGCATTCTGCAGGAGACTCCCTGACATAGCAGCAATCTCCCTCTCTCCCTCATTAGAATAGAATAGAATTAACTTTATTGGCCATGTGTGCTTGCGCACACTAGGAATTTTTTGTGGATATACAGTGCAGCATCAAGCAGGGATGAAGGGGGGGGGGGGGGGGGGACAGGCACTACATACAATTCATTGAGACATTATATGCTGGGAACACATGCCCGCCTAGCGGCACAGCGCCTAGGCAGCCATCAGCGGCGCCACTGGTCACTGCGGCAGCCAGGTAGGTAACAGTTAAGCCAGTGGCGTAACTATAAAATCTTTGGATAGAAGATGTAGCAGTACACACCCACGCTTCTAGGTGCCACGTGCACAATCTCTTTTCACAATCTCTCCATATATGGAACTAGACACGCCCCTTGGGGGGAGCATGACACGCCCCCTCAATGGGGTGCTGTGCAAAATTCTACTACCAACTATAATCTCCCTGAAACTAGTATTAAAAAGTAGGCAAGTATGCTTCATTGCAATGTCATCCTGCATAGATACAGTATCACCACCCAGGAAGTGACTATATGCTGAGTTGCGTTTTTTTTTACAGGGCAGTTGCGAATGAATGGGGCCCAAGCACTGGGGAGGCGGGGCCAAATAGGAGGTGTGGCCATGATGATGCCCTCTTTCCTAAATAATCATCCAGGCCCGGCACACTCATCGAGGTTTATCGCATGTGGCACAAGCACAAAACTCTGCTCTCAGTGGCGTAACTATAGCCCCGCAGACCCTGAGGTGGCGAGGAGGCGCTGAGAAAGTGTGGCCACTGGGGGGTCTACGGGGCTATTGTTACCCGCTGCTGTCTGCCAGGACCTGCCGCCGATGCATCTGTATGCGGTCACGGCTATCCCGGATCCTGCTGCTAATAAGAAATGTGACACTCACAAAATGGCTGCCCCCGTACTGCAGACAGGTTTTGAGGATGCTAGAGGAGGCGGCGGCCTCCTCTTGCATCCTTAAAAATGGTCTGCTGTATGGGGGCAGTAGGTTTGTGAGTCATTTTTCATTAACAGCAGGATCCGGGAGAGCCGTGACCGCAGACAGATGCGGCAGGTACCGGCATGATGCGGAGGGGTAAGGGGGTTGGGGCAAAAGGTCGACATGGGTCTAGGTCGACATGGGTCTAGATGGAAAGGTCATTAGATCGACAGGTCATTAGTTCGACAGGTCATTAATTCACTGTTTTTTGAGCTGACATGTGCCGACAGGCAGTATTTCATGCCCTACCATCCACTATGGCGTGGTGGGAGAATAAAATGTGTGCCCGAAGCCATGCGAGTGTAGCAAGCGATGCGAGGGGGTGTGGTGCACTTTAAACTATGTCCATGTCGACTGGTGAAAAACCTCATGTCGACCTTTTGACTGTCGACCTAATGACCTATCGACCCAAAACCATGTCGACCTTTTCCCATGTCAACCTAGAGCCATGTTGACTTTTCCCATGTCGGCCATCATGCTGTAGACCAAATGATGCCAACCCCCTGCAACTTGTTGGGACTGCTATGCTATTACTGATGCCTGTCCTTGTGTTTCCCTCCTATGTCCCTATAGATTGTAAGCTCGCAGCAGGGCCCTCCTACCTCCACGTCTGTCTGTCGTTACCCAGTTTGTTTTATAACTGTCTACTATTGTAAAGCGCAACGGAATCTTCTGCGCTATATAAGACGCTGTAACGGAATCTGCTGCGCTATATAAGACACTGTAACGGAATCTGCTGCGCTATATAAGACGCTGTAGCGGAATCTGCTGCTCTATATAAGACACTGTAACGGAATCTGCTGCGCTATATAAGACACTGTAACAGAATCTTCTACGCTATATAAGATGCTGTAACGGAATCTTCTACGCTATATAAGACACTGTAACGGAATCTGCTGCGCTATATAAGACGCTGTAACGGAATCTGCTGCGCTATATAAGACACTGTAACAGAATCTTCTACGCTATATAAGATGCTGTAACGGAATCTGCTGCGCTATATAAGACACTGTAACGGAATCTGCTGCGCTATATAAGACGCTGTAACGGAATCTGCTGCGCTATATAAGACACTGTAACAGAATCTTCTACGCTATATAAGATGCTGTAACGGAATCTGCTGCGCTATATAAGACACTGTAACGGAATCTGCTGCGCTATATAAGACGCTGTAACGGAATCTGCTGCGCTATATAAGACACTGTAACAGAATCTGCTGCGCTATATAAGACGCTGTAACGGAATCTGCTGCGCTATATAAGACACTGTAACAGAATCTGCTGCGCTATATAAGACGCTGTAACAGAATCTGCTGCACTATGTAAGACACTATAACGGAATCTGCTGCGCTATATAAGACACTGTAACGGAATCTGCTGCGCTATATAAGACACTGTAACAGAATCTTCTACGCTATATAAGACGCTGTAACGGAATCTGCTGCGCTATATAATACACTGTATCGGAATCTGCTGCTCTATATAAGACACTGTAACGGAATCTGCTGCGCTATATAATACACTGTAACGGAATCTGCTGCACTATATAAGACGCTGTAACGGAATCTGCTGCGCTATATAAGACGCTGTAACGGAATCTGCTGCTCTATATAAGACGCTGTAACGGAATCTGCTGCTCTATATAAGACGCTGTAACGGAATCTGCTGCGCTATATAAGACACTGTAACGGAATCTGCTGCGCTATATAAGACGCTGTAACGGAATCTGCTGCGCTATATAAGACGCTGTAACAGAATCTGCTGCTATATAAGACACTGTAACGGAATCTGCTACGCTATAGAAGACACTGTAACGGAATCTGCTGAGCTATATAAGACACTGTAACGGAATCTGCTGCGCTATATAAGACGCTGTAACGGAATCTGCTGCGCTATATTAGACACTGTAACGGAATCTGCTGCTCTATATAAGACACTGTAACGGAATCTGCTGCGCTATATAAGACACTGTAACGGAATCTGCTGCGCTATATAAGACGCTGTAACGGAATCTGCTGCGCTATATAAGACACTGTAACAGAATCTGCTGCGCTATATAAGACACTGTAACGGAATCTGCTGCGCTATATAAGAAGCTGTAACGGAATCTGCTGCTCTATATAAGACACTGTAACGGAATCTTCTACGCTATATAAGACGATGTAACGGAATCTGCTGCGCTATATAAGACGCTGTAACGGAATCTGCTGCGCTATATAAGACGCTGTAACGGAATCTGCTGCACTATATAAGACACTGTAACGGAATCTTCTACGCTATATAAGACGATGTAACGGAATCTGCTGCGCTATATAAGACGCTGTAACGGAATCTGCTGCGCTATATAAGACGCTGTAACGGAATCTGCTGCACTATATAAGACGCTGTAACGGAATCTGCTGCGCTATATAAGACACTGTAACGGAATCTGCTGCGCTATATAAGACACTGTAACAGAATCTTCTACGCTATATAAGACGCTGTAACGGAATCTGCTGCGCTATATAATACACTGTATCGGAATCTGCTGCTCTATATAAGACACTGTAACGGAATCTGCTGCGCTATATAATACACTGTAACGGAATCTGCTGCACTATATAAGACGCTGTAACGGAATCTGCTGCGCTATATAAGACACTGTAACGGAATCTGCTGCTCTATATAAGACGCTGTAACGGAATCTGCTGCGCTATATAAGACACTGTAACGGAATCTGCTGCGCTATATAAGACGCTGTAACGGAATCTGCTGCGCTATATAAGACGCTGTAACGGAATCTGCTGCTATATAAGACACTGTAACGGAATCTGCTACGCTATAGAAGACACTGTAACGGAATCTGCTGAGCTATATAAGACACTGTAACGGAATCTGCTGCGCTATATAAGACGCTGTAACGGAATCTGCTGCGCTATATTAGACACTGTAACGTAATCTGCTGCTCTATATAAGACACTGTAACGGAATCTGCTGCGCTATATAAGACACTGTAACGGAATCTGCTGCACTATATAAGACGCTGTAACGGAATCTGCTGCGCTATATAAGACACTGTAACAGAATCTGCTGCGCTATATAAGACACTGTAACGGAATCTGCTGCGCTATATAAGAAGCTGTAACGGAATCTGCTGCTCTATATAAGACGCTGTAACGGAATCTTCTACGCTATATAAGACGATGTAACGGAATCTGCTGCGCTATATAAGACGCTGTAACGGAATCTGCTGCGCTATATAAGACGCTGTAACGGAATCTGCTGCGCTATATAAGACGCTGTAACGGAATCTGCTGCACTATATAAGACGCTGTAACGGAATCTGCTGCGCTATATAAGACGCTGTAACGGAATCTGCTGCGCTATATAAGACACTGTAACAGAATCTTCTACGCTATATAAGACGCTGTAACGGAATCTGCTGCGCTATATAAGACGCTGTAACGGAATCTGCTGCGCTATATAAGAAGCTGTAACGGAATCTGCTGCGCTATATAAGACGCTGTAACGGAATCTGCTGCGCTATATAAGACGCTGTAACGGAATCTGCTGCGCTATATAAGACGCTGTAACGGAATCTGCTGCGCTATATAAGACGCTGTAACGGAATCTGCTGCGCTATATAAGACGCGGTAACGGAATCTGCTGCGCTATATAAGACACTGTAACGGAATCTGCTGCGCTATATAAGACACTGTAACGGAATCTGCTGCGCTATATAAGACGCTGTAACGGAATCTGCTGCGCTATATAAGACGCTGTAACGGAATCTGCTGCGCTATATAAGACGCTGTAACGGAATCTGCTGCGCTATATAAGACGCTGTAACGGAATCTGCTGCGCTATATAAGACGCTGTAACGGAATCTGCTGCTCTATATAAGACACTGTAACGGAATCTGCTGCTCTATATAAGACACTGTAACGGAATCTGCTGCGCTATATAAGACGCTGTAACGGAATCTGCTGCGCTATATAAGAAGCTGTAACGGAATCTGCTGCTCTATATAAGACACTAACGGAATCTTCTACGCTATATAAGACGATGTAACGGAATCTGCTGCGCTATATAAGACGCTGTAACGGAATCTGCTGCGCTATATAAGACGCTGTAACGGAATCTGCTGCACTATATAAGACACTGTAACGGAATCTGCTGCACTATATAAGACACTGTAACGGAATCTGCTGCGCTATATAAGACACTGTAACAGAATCTTCTACGCTATATAAGACGCTGTAACGGAATCTGCTGCGCTATATAAGACACTGTAACGGAATCTGCTGCGCTATATAAGACGCTGTAACGGAATCTGCTGCACTATATAAGACACTGTAACGGAATCTGCTGCTCTATATAAGACACTGTAACGGAATCTGCTGCGCTATATAAGACGCTGTAACGGAATCTGCTGCGCTATATAAGAAGCTGTAACGGAATCTGCTGCTCTATATAAGACACTGTAACGGAATCTTCTACGCTATATAAGACGATGTAACGGAATCTGCTGCGCTATATAAGACGCTGTAACGGAATCTGCTGCGCTATATAAGACGCTGTAACGGAATCTGCTGCACTATATAAGACACTGTAACGGAATCTGCTGCACTATATAAGACACTGTAACGGAATCTGCTGCGCTATATAAGACGCTGTAACGGAATCTGCTGCGCTATATAAGACACTGTAACAGAATCTTCTACGCTATATAAGACGCTGTAACGGAATCTGCTGCGCTATATAAGACACTGTAACGGAATCTGCTGCGCTATATAAGACGCTGTAACGGAATCTGCTGCGCTATATAAGACACTGTAACAGAATCTGCTGCGCTATATAAGACGCTGTAACGGAATCTGCTGCACTATAAGACACTGTAACGGAATCTGCTGCGCTATATAAGACACTGTAACGGAATCTGCTGCGCTATATAAGACACTGTAACGGAATCTTCTACGCTATATAAGACGCTGTAACGGAATCTGCTGCGCTATATAATACACTGTATCGGAATCTGCTGCTCTATATAAGACACTGTAACGGAATCTGCTGCGCTATATAATACACTGTAACGGAATCTGCTGCACTATATAAGACGCTGTAACGGAATCTGCTGCGCTATATAAGACGCAGTAACGGAATCTGCTGCGCTATATAAGACGCTGTAACGGGATCTGCTGCGCTATATAAGACGCTGTAACGGAATCTGCTGCTCTATATAAGACGCTGTAACGGAATCTTCTGCGCTATATAAGACGCTGTAACGGAATCTGCTGCGCTATATAAGACACTGTAACGGAATCTGCTGCGCTATATAAGACGCTGTAACAGAATCTGCTGCTATATAAGACACTGTAACGGAATCTGCTACGCTATAGAAGACACTGTAACGGAATCTGCTGAGCTATAGAAGACACTGTAACGGAATCTGCTGCTCTATATAAGACGCTGTAACGGAATCTGCTGCGCTATATAAGACACTGTAACGGAATCTGCTGCGCTATATAAGACGCTGTAACGGAATCTGCTGCGCTATATAAGACGCTGTAACAGAATCTGCTGCTATATAAGACACTGTAACGGAATCTGCTACGCTATAGAAGACACTGTAACGGAATCTGCTGAGCTATATAAGACACTGTAACGGAATCTGCTGCGCTATATAAGACGCTGTAACGGAATCTGCTGCGCTATATAAGACGCTGTAACGGAATCTGCTGCGCTATATAAGACACTGTAACGGAATCTGCTGCGCTATATAAGACACTGTAACGGAATCTGCTGCGCTATATAAGACGCTGTAACGGAATCTGCTGCGCTATATAAGACACTGTAACAGAATCTGCTGCGCTATATAAGACACTGTAACGGAATCTGCTGCTCTATATAAGAAGCTGTAACGGAATCTGCTGCTCTATATAAGACACTAACGGAATCTTCTACGCTATATAAGACGATGTAACGGAATCTGCTGCGCTATATAAGACGCTGTAACGGAATCTGCTGCGCTATATAAGACGCTGTAACGGAATCTGCTGCACTATATAAGACACTGTAACGGAATCTGCTGCACTATATAAGACACTGTAACGGAATCTGCTGCGCTATATAAGACGCTGTAGCGGAATCTGCTGCGCTATATAAGACGCTGTAACAGAATCTTCTACGCTATATAAGACGCTGTAACGGAATCTGCTGCGCTATATAAGACACTGTAACGGAATCTGCTGCGCTATATAAGACGCTGTAACGGAATCTGCTGCGCTATATAAGACACTGTAACAGAATCTGCTGCGCTATATAAGACGCTGTAACGGAATCTGCTGCGCTATATAAGACACTGTAACAGAATCTGCTGCGCTATATAAGACGCTGTAACGGAATCTGCTGCGCTATATAAGACACTATAACGGAATCTGCTGCGCTATATAAGACACTGTAACGGAATCTGCTGCGCTATATAAGACACTGTAACGGAATCTTCTACGCTATATAAGACGCTGTAACGGAATCTGCTGCGCTATATAAGACACTATAACGGAATCTGCTGCGCTATATAAGACACTATAACGGAATCTGCTGCGCTATATAAGACACTGTAACGGAATCTGCTGCGCTATATAAGACGCTGTAACGGAATCTGCTGCGCTATATAAGACGCTGTAACGGAATCTGCTGCACTATATAAGACGCTGTAACGGAATCTGCTGCGCTATATAAGACGCTGTAACGGAATCTGCTGCGCTATATAAGACAATGTAACGGAATCTGCTGCGCTATATAAGACACTGTAACAGAATCTGCTGCGCTATATAAGACGCTGTAACGGAATCTGCTGCGCTATATAAGACACTGTAACAGAATCTGCTGCGCTATATAAGACGCTGTAACGGAATCTGCTGCACTATATAAGACACTATAACGGAATCTGCTGCGCTATATAAGACACTGTAACGGAATCTGCTGCGCTATATAAGACACTGTAACGGAATCTTCTACGCTATATAAGACACTGTAACGGAATCTGCTGCGCTATATAAGACACTGTAACGGAATCTGCTGCGCTATATAAGACGCTGTAACGGAATTTGCTGCACTATATAAGACACTATAACGGAATCTGCTGCGCTATATAAGACACTGTAACGGAATCTGCTGCGCTATATAAGACACTGTAACGGAATCTTCTACGCTATATAAGACACTGTAACGGAATCTGCTGCGCTATATAAGACACTGTAACGGAATCTGCTGCGCTATATAAGACGCTGTAACGGAATCTTCTGAGCTATATAAGACGCTGTAACGGAATCTTCTGCGCTATATAAGACGCTGTAACGGAATCTTCTGCGCTATATAAGACGCTGTAACGGAATCTGCTGCGCTATATAAGACACTGTAACGGAATCTTCTGCATTATATAAGACGCTGTAACAGAATCTGATGCGCTATATAAGACGCTGTAACAAAATCTGCTGCGCTATATAAGACACTGTAACGGAATCTGCTGCGCTATATAAGACGCTGTAACAGAATCTGCTGCGCTATATAAGACACTGTAACAGAATCTTCTGCGCTACATAAGACGCTGTAACGGAATCTGCTGCGCTATATAAGACGCTGTAACAGAATCTGCTGCACTATATAAGACGCTGTAACAGAATCTTCTACGCTATATAATACACTAACGGAATCTGCTGCACTATATAAGACACTGTAACGGAATCTGCTGCGCTATATAAGAAACTGAAACGGAATCTGCTGCGCTATATAAGACGCTGTAACGGAATCTGCTGCGCTATATAAGACACTGTAACGGAATCTGCTGCGCTATATAAGACGCTGTAACGGAATCTGCTGCGCTATATAAAACGCTGTAACGGAATCTGCTGCGCTATATAAGACACTTTAAATAAATAAACAATGCAGTACCAAAGACTGTTCCATCTGTATTACATTCAACATAGTATTTGCCATCTGTACGGTGGTAATGGAATCTAATCAACCTGTATTAGGAATGATAATGCAGCACAAGAGAATGCTCCACTTGTACTATATATATATATATATATATATATATATATATATATATATATATATATATATATTCTGGAATGATCTGATCCATCTGTATGATAAGGCAGCACCAGAGACTGCTCCATCGGTACTATACATAACCCTGGAATCCAATCCATCTGTATGATGATAATGCAGCACCAGAGACTGCTCCACCTGTACTATATATAACATTGCAATCTGATACATCTATTTGATTAAATAGCACCATAGACTGCACCAACTGTATAATAATAATATTAATAATTATAATAAAAAATGATAATAAATAACATCATTCCCTGCTGCCAGACACAGCAATGGCCGCACCCTGCTCATGTCCAGCTGGGAGCGACATTCAGCCCCGCCCCCTTCTTAACCTACGTAGCGTTAGTAAATGTGAGCCCTGCCCCTCCTAACACAGCTTATCGCTCATAGAACTCAGTGTTGTGACTGACGATCCTTGCAGCCAATCAGGAGACAAAACGCGAATGACATCATAACTAAGTTCCGGATATATTTATCTGCCCGCTCCTTCTCTAGAGTGACATAAGGTAATATTAGGTGTCCTCCTATATCGTGCGCTTCCATATTTCTATCGTTTCTGATTCAGTGAGTCACAGACCGGGTTTCAGCGGCCATTGTGTTGAAGACATTTCAGAAACAACGGGACTCAGGTAATATCGTGTTCTGTGCACTAATGTATTATATGATGGGGATAACACAGCTCCCTGCACACGCTGATATGTGGTGTTATTATATAGGGGAGAGGGGACGGTACAGTGATATATGATGGGATAACACAGCTCCCGGCACAGGCTGATATGTGGTATTATTATATAGGGGAGAGGGGACGGTACAGCGATATATGATGGGGATAACGCAGCTCCTGGCACACGCTGATATGTGGTGTTATTATATAGGGGAGAGAGGACGGTACAGCGATATATGATGGGGATAACACAGCTCCCGGCACACGCTGATATGTGGTGTTATTATATAGGGGAGAGGGGGCGGTACAGTGATATATGATGGGATAACACAGCTCCCGGCACACGCTGATATGTGGTGTTATTATATAGGGAGAGGGGACGGTACAGTGATATATGATGGGGATAACGCAGCTCCCGGCACACGCTGATATGTGGTATTATTATATAGGGGAGAGGGGACGGTACAGTGATATATGATGGGGATAACACAGCTCCCGGCACACGCTGATATGTGGTATTATTATATAGGGGAGAGGGGGCGGTACAGTGATATATGATGGGGATAACACAGCTCCCGGCACACGCTGATATGTGGTGTTATTATATAGGGGAGAGAGGACGGTACAGCGATATATGATGGGGATAACACAGCTCCCGGCACACGCTGATATGTGGTGTTATTATATAGGGGAGAGGGGGCGGTACAGTGATATATGATGGGGGATAACACAGCTCCCGGCACACGCTGATATGTGGTATTATTATATAGGGGAGAGGGGACGGTACAGTGATATATGATGGGGATAACACAGCTCCCGGCACACGCTGATATGTGGTATTATTATATAGGGGAGAGGGGACGGTACAGTGATATATGATGGGGGATAACACAGCTCCCGGCACACGCTGATATGTGGTATTATTATATAGGGAGAGGGGACGGTACAGCGATATATGATGGGGATAACACAGCTCCCGGCACACGCTGATATGTGGTATTATTATATAGGGGAGAGGGGACGGTACAGTGATATATGATGGGGGATAACACAGCTCCCGGCACACGCTGATATGTGGTATTATTATATAGGGGAGAGGGGACGGTACAGTGATATATGATGGGGGATAACACAGCTCCCGGCACACGCTGATATGTGGTGTTATTATATAGGGGAGAGGAGACGGTACAGCGATATATGATGGGGATAACACAGCTCCCGGCACACGCTGATATGTGGTATTATTATATAGGGGAGAGGGGACGGTACAGTGATATATGATGGGGATAACACAGCTCCCGGCACACGCTGATATGTGGTATTATTATATAGGGGAGAGGGGACGGTACAGTGATATATGATGGGGGATAACACAGCTCCCGGCACACGCTGATATGTGGTATTATTATATAGGGGAGAGGGGACGGTACAGCGATATATGATGGGATAACACAGCTCCCGGCACACGCTGATATGTGGTATTATTATATAGGGGAGAGGGGACGGTACAGCGATAAATGATGGGGATAACACAGCTCCCGGCACACGCTGATATGTGGTATTATTATATAGGGGAGAGGGGACGGTACAGTGATATATGATGGGGGATAACACAGCTCCCGGCACACGCTGATATGTGGTATTATTATATAGGGGAGAGGGGACGGTACAGCGATATATGATGGGATAACACAGCTCCCGGCACACGCTGATATGTGGTATTATTATATAGGGGAGAGGGGACGGTACAGTGATATATGATGGGGGATAACACAGCTCCCGGCACACGCTGATATGTGGTGTTATTATATAGGGGAGAGGGGACGGTACAGTGATATATGATGGGGATAACACAGCTCCCGACACACGCTGATATGTGGTGTTATTATATAGGGGACAGGGGACGGTACAGCGATATATGATGGGATAACACAGCTCCCGGCACACGCTGATATGTGGTATTATTATATAGGGGAGAGAGGACGGTACAGTGATATATGATGGGGGATAACACAGCTCCCGGCACACGCTGATATGTGGTATTATTATATAGGGGAGAGAGGACGGTACAGTGATATATGATGGGGGATAACACAGCTCCCGGCACACGCTGATATGTGGTATTATTATATAGGGGAGAGAGGACGGTACAGTGATATATGATGGGGGATAACACAGCTCCCGGCACACGCTGATATGTGGTATTATTATATAGGGGAGAGAGGACGGTACAGTGATATATGATGGGGGATAACACAGCTCCCGGCACACGCTGATATGTGGTATTATTATATAGGGGAGAGAGGACGGTACAGTGATATATGATGGGGGATAACACAGCTCCCGGCACACGCTGATATGTGGTATTATTATATAGGGGAGAGGGGACGGTACAGTGATATATGATGGGGATAACACAGCTCCCGGCACACGCTGATATGTGGTATTATTATATAGGGGAGAGGGGACGGTACAGTGATATATGATGGGGGATAACACGGCTCCCGGCACACGCTGATATGTGGTGTTATTATATAGGGAGAGGGGACGGTACAGTGATATATGATGGGGATAACACAGCTCCCGGCACACGCTGATATGTGGTGTTATTATATAGGGAGAGGGGACGGTACAGCGATATATGATGGGGGATAACACGGCTCCCGGCACACGCTGATATGTGGTGTTATTATATAGGGGAGAGGGGACGGTACAGTGATATATGATGGGATAACACAGCTCCCGGCACACGCTGATATGTGGTATTATTATATAGGGGAGAGGGGACGGTACAGTGATATATGATGGGGATAACACAGCTCCCGGCACACGCTGATATGTGGTATTATTATTTAGGGGAGAGGGGACGGTACAGTGATATATGATGGGGATAACACAGCTCCCGGCACACGCTGATATGTGGTATTATTATATAGGGGAGAGGGGACGGTACAGTGATATATGATGGGATAACACCGCTCCCGGCACAAGCTGATATGTGGTATTATTATATAGGGGAGAGGGGACGGTACAGTGATATATGATGGGGGATAACACAGCTCCCGGCACACGCTGATATGTGGTATTATTATATAGGGGAGAGGGGACGGTACAGTGATATATGATGGGGGATAACACAGCTCCCGGCACACGCTGATATGTGGTGTTATTATATAGGGGAGAGGGGACGGTACAGCGATATATGATGGGGATAACACAGCTCCCGGCACACGCTGATATGTGGTGTTATTATATAGGGGAGAGGGGACGGTACAGTGATATATGATGGGATAACACGGCTCCCGGCACACGCTGATATGTGGTATTATTATATAGGGGAGAGGGGACGGTACAGCGATATATGATAGGGATAACACAGCTCCCGGCACATGCTGATATGTGGTATTATTATATTGGGGAGAGGGGACGGTACAGCGATATATGATGGGGGATAACACAGCTCCCGGCACACGCTGATATGTGGTGTTATTATATAGGGGAGAGGGGACGGTACAGCGATATATGATGGGGATAACACAGCTCCCGGCACACGCTGATATGTGGTGTTATTATATAGGGGAGAGGGGACGGTACAGCGATATATGATGGGGATAACACAGCTCCCGGCACACGCTGATATGTGGTGTTATTATATAGGGGAGAGGGGACGGTACAGCGATATATGATGGGGATAACACAGCTCCCGGCACACGCTGATATGTGGTGTTATTATATAGGGGAGAGGGGACGGTACAGTGATATATGATGGGATAACACAGCTCCCGGCACACGCTGATATGTGGTGTTATTATATAGGGGAGAGGGGACGGTACAGCGATATATGATGGGGATAACACAGCTCCCGGCACACACTGATATGTGGTGTTATTATATAGGGGAGAGGGGACGGTACAGCGATATATGATGGGATAACACAGCTCCCGGCACACGCTGATATGTGGTGTTGTTATTATATAGGGGAGAGGGGACGGTACAGTGATATATGATGGGGATAACACAGCTCCCGGCACACGCTGATATGTGGTATTATTATATAGGGGGAGGGGACGGTACAGCGATACATGATGGGGATAACACAGCCCCCGGCACACGCTGATATGTGGTGGGGCGGTACAGTGATATATGATGGGGATAACACAGCTCCCGGCACACGCTGATATGTGGTATTATATAGGGGAGAGGGGACGGTACAGCGATATATGATGGGATAACAGCTCCCGGCACACGCTGATATGTGGTATTATTATATAGGGGAGAGGGGACGGTACAGCGATATATGATGGGATAACAGCTCCCGGCACACGCTGATATGTGGTATTATTATATAGGGGAGAGGGGACGGTACAGCGATATATGATGGGGATAACACAGCTCCCGGCACACGCTGATATGTGGTGTTATTATATAGGGGAGAGGGGACGGTACAGTGATATATGATGGGATAACACGGCTCCCGGCACACGCTGATCTATCGCTATAAATAACACAGGGGCCTAATGGGAAAAGTGAGCATTACGGAATCGTATGCAATGATGGTCTTTTTCTTAATACACAGGCTTACGCGATTATTAATGAAACATCAGGTGAGTCTGTGACACCCAGTGGCTTCCAACATGTATCAGGAGGACGGACCGGGAACCATGGCCTAATCACTGTCTCCACCTCACTCCACCAGAAGATCCTGGAAATCACAAACAAGATCATTCAGCTGCTGACTGGAGAGGTGACTGCTGGGAATGGGACGTTATACAGTAACACTGGGGATGTGACCGGAGAGGTGACTGCTGGGAATGGGACGTTATACAGTAACACCGGGAGATGTCACCGGAGAGGTGACTGCTGGGAATGGGACGTTATACAGTAACACCGGGGGATGTGACAGGAGAGGTGACTGCTGGGAATGGGACGTTATACAGTAACACTGGGGGATGTGACCGGAGAGGTGACTGCTGGGAATGGGACGTTATACAGTAACACCGGGGGATGTGACCAGAGAGGTGACTGCTGGGAATGGGGCGTTATACAGTAACACCGGGGGATGTGACCGGAGAGGTGACTGCTGGGAATGGGACGTTATACAGTAACACTGGGGGATGTGACCGGAGAGGTGACTGCTGGGAATGGGACTTTATACAGTAACACCGGGGGATGTGACCGGAGAGGTGACTGCTGGGAATGGGACGTTATACAGTAACACCGAGGTATGTGACCGGAGAGGTGACTGCTGGGAATGGGACGTTATACAGTAACACCGGGGGATGTGACAGGAGAGGTGACTGCTGGGAATGGGACATTATACGGTAACACCGGGGGATGTGACAGGAGAGGTGACTGCTGGGAATGGGACGTTATACGGTAACACCGGGGATGTGACCAGAGAGATGACTGCTGGGAATGGGAAGTTATACGGTAACACCGGGGGATGTGACCGGAGAGGTGACTGCTGGGAATGGGACGTTATACGGTAACACTGGGGGATGTGACCGGAGAGGTGACTGCTGGGAATGGGACGTTACACAGTAACACCGGGGGATGTGACCGGAGAGGTGACTGCTGGGAATGGGACGTTATACAGTAACACCGGGGATGTGACCGGAGAGGTGACTGCTGGGAATGGGACGTTATACAGTAACACCGGGGGATGTGACCGGAGAGGTGACTGCTGGGAATGGGACGTTATACAGTAACACCGGGGATGTGTCTGGGTGATGACTGTATCATTGTGTGTGTCAGGTTCCTATAAGGTGTGAGAATCTCACTGTCTATTTCCCTATACAGGAGGGGGATTATATAGAGGAACACAGGGGTGATGATGGAGAATCTAATTTATATTAAGGTAGAAGATATAAAAGAGGAAGAGGAGACGTATGTGACGGGTGATCAGCAGTGTAAGGAGCAGGAAATCCCCACAGGTATCAGCACAGGTGAGTAATAATCACTAAGTACAGAGTCACATATTCTCCTGGTTCTGTCACTGCCCTAATCTCTTATCCCGCCCCCTCCTCTGTCACTGCCCTAATCTCTTATCCCCGCCCCCTCTTCTGTCACTGCCCTAATCTCTTATCCCCGCCCCCTCTTCTGTCACTGCCCTAATCTCTTATCCCCACCTCCTCCTCTGTCACTGCCCCTAATCTCGTATCCCGCCCCCTCCTCTGTCACTGCCCTAATATCTTACCCCCGTCCCCTCCTCTGTCACTGCCCTAATCTCTTATCCCCTGCTCTGTCACTGCCCTAATCTCTTATCCCCGCCCCCTGCTCTGTAACTGCCCCTAATCTCGTATCCTGCCCCCTCCTCTGTCACTGCCCTAATCTCTTATCCCCGCCCCCTCCTCTGTCACTGCCCTAATCTCTTATTCCGCCCCTTCTTCGGTCAGTACAGCCAGATACAGCGTCCCAAATGGTAGAGACTGGATTGATTTTTTTCCTCTTATACTACGGTTGCCGGACAGGATCCCGACAGTCATTTATCCGACGTCGGGATCCGACTGTTAAAACACCGACGACCACCCGCTATTCTCCCTCGTGGGGGTCCATGACCCCCATAGAGGGAGAATAGAATAGGTGGTGAGCGTAGCAATCCACCGTGCCCGCAGTGCGGCAAGCCCCCAAAGGGGCTTTGTTGCGCTCGCCATGCTGTCTGAGTCCAGCCAGTCGGGATCCCGACTGTCGGAACCCTATACCACACCCTTATACTACTTGCCCTGGGATGGAATTGAGTCCAGTTATGTGGAGACAGAATATGTATTTTGGAATCCTTTTTAGGAAGCCACAAACTACAGGTGGTGCTACAGATACAGAGCGCTCTATACCGCTCAGCCTTCTGGTATATGGCGGTGTGATTTATGTCTATCACACAAACTTCAATCATTTTCTATGCTGATTACAGCGATGTGATGATGGAGAATCACCGGCACCTCACATCACTGGGTAAGAGGAGACTGTCATGTAGTGTAATGGAGAGAGCAGCTATGGGGCCACCTAGATACACAGCATCTGATAATCACATATATACAATGTCCTCAGTCACTGTGTGTCTCCTACAGATGGGCCCAGTAACAGATACCCCAGAGAGATGTCCCCGTCCTCTGTATTCCCAGGATAATCACATATATACAATGTCCTCAGTCACTGTGTGTGTACTACAGATGGGCCCAGTAACAGAGATACCCCAGAGAGATGTCCCCGTCCTCTGTATTCCCAGGATAATCACATATATACCATGTCCTCAGTCACTGCGTGTCTCCTACAGATGGGCCCAGTAACAGAGATACCCCAGAGAGATGTCCCCGTCCTCTGTATTCCCAGGATAATCACATATATACAATGTCCTCAGTCACTGCGTGTCTCCTACAGATGGGCCCAGTAACCGGAATACCCCAGAGAGATGTCCCCGTCCTCTGTATTCCCAGGATAATCACATATATACAATGTCCTCAGTCACTGTGTGTCTCCTACAGATGGGGCCAGTAACAGGAATACCCCAGAGAGATGTCCCCGTCCTCTGTATTCCCAGGATAATCACATATATACAATGTACTCAGTCACTGCGTGTCTCCTACAGATGGGCCCAGTAACAGAGATACCCCAGAGAGATGTCCCCGTCCTCTGTATATATATGTGATTATCCTGGGAATACAATGTCCTCAGTCACTGCGTGTCTCCTACAGATGGGGCCAGTAACAGGAATACCCCAGAGAGATGTCCCCATCCTCTGTATTCCCAGGATAATCACATATATACCATGTCCTCAGTCACTGTGTGTCTCCTACAGATGGGCCCAGTAACAGAGATACCCCAGAGAGATGTCCCCGTCCTCTGTATTCCCAGGATAATCACATATATACAATGTCCTCAGTCACTGTGTGTCTCCTACAGATGGCCCAGTAACAGGAATACCCCAGAGAGATGTCCTCGTCCTCTGTATTCCCAGGATAATCACATATATACCATGTCCTCAGTCACTGTGTGTCTCCTACAGATGGTCCCAGTAACAGGAATACCCCAGAGAGATGTCCCCGTCCTCTGTATTCCCAGGATAATCACATATATACCATGTCCTCAGTCACTGTGTGTCTCCTACAGATGGGCCAGTAACAGGAATACCCCAGAGAGATGTCCCCGTCCTCTGTATTCCCAGGATAATCACATATATACAATGTCCTCAGTCACTGTGTGTCTCCTACAGATGGGCCCAGTAACAGGAATACCCCAGAGAGATGTCCCCGTCCTCTGTATTCCCAGGATAATCACATATATACAATGTCCTCAGTCACTGTGTGTCTCCTACAGATGGCCCAGTAACAGGAATACCCCAGAGAGATGTCCTCGTCCTCTGTATTCCCAGGATAATCACATATATACCATGTCCTCAGTCACTGTGTGTCTCCTACAGATGGGCCCAGTAACAGGAATACCGCAGAGAGATGTCCCCGTCCTCTGTATTCCCAGGATAATCACATATATACCATGTCCTCGGTCACTGTGTGTCTCCTACAGATGGGGCCAGTAACAGGAATACCCCAGAGAGATGTCCCCGTCCTCTGTATTCCCAGGATAATCACATATATACAGTGTCCTCGGTCACTGCGTGTCTCCTACAGATGGGCCCAGTAACAGGAATACCCCAGAGAGATGTCCCCGTCCTCTGTATTCCTAGGATAATCACATATATACCATGTCCTCGGTCACTGTGTGTCTCCTACAGATGGGGCCAGTAACAGGAATACCCCAGAGAGATGTCCCCGTCCTCTGTATTCCCAGGATAATCACATATATACAGTGTCCTCGGTCACTGCGTGTCTCCTACAGATGGGCCCAGTAACAGGAATACCCCAGAGAGATGTCCCCGTCCTCTGTAGTCCCAGGATAATCACATATATACCATGTCCTCGGTCACTGTGTGTCTCCTACAGATGGCCCAGTAACAGGAATACCCCAGAGAGATGTCCTCGTCCTCTGTATTCCCAGAATAATCACATATATACCATGTCCTCAGTCACTGTGTGTCTCCTACAGATGGTCCCAGTAACAGGAATACCCCAGAGAGATGTCCCCGTCCTCTGTATTCCCAGGATAATCACATATATACCATGTCCTCAGTCACTGTGTGTCTCCTACAGATGGGCCAGTAACAGGAATACCCCAGAGAGATGTCCCCGTCCTCTGTATTCCCAGGATAATCACATATATACAATGTCCTCAGTCACTGTGTGTCTCCTACAGATGGGCCCAGTAACAGGAATACCCCAGAGAGATGTCCCCGTCCTCTGTATTCCCAGGATAATCACATATATACAATGTCCTCAGTCACTGTGTGTCTCCTACAGATGGCCCAGTAACAGGAATACCCCAGAGAGATGTCCTCGTCCTCTGTATTCCCAGGATAATCACATATATACCATGTCCTCAGTCACTGTGTGTCTCCTACAGATGGGCCCAGTAACAGGAATACCGCAGAGAGATGTCCCCGTCCTCTGTATTCCCAGGATAATCACATATATACCATGTCCTCGGTCACTGTGTGTCTCCTACAGATGGGGCCAGTAACAGGAATACCCCAGAGAGATGTCCCCGTCCTCTGTATTCCCAGGATAATCACATATATACAGTGTCCTCGGTCACTGCGTGTCTCCTACAGATGGGCCCAGTAACAGGAATACCCCAGAGAGATGTCCCCGTCCTCTGTATTCCTAGGATAATCACATATATACCATGTCCTCGGTCACTGTGTGTCTCCTACAGATGGGGCCAGTAACAGGAATACCCCAGAGAGATGTCCCCGTCCTCTGTATTCCCAGGATAATCACATATATACAGTGTCCTCGGTCACTGCGTGTCTCCTACAGATGGGCCCAGTAACAGGAATACCCCAGAGAGATGTCCCCGTCCTCTGTAGTCCCAGGATAATCACATATATACAATGTCCTCAGTCACTGCGTGTCTCCTACAGATGGGCCAGTAACAGGAATACCCCAGAGAGATGTCCCCGTCCTCTGTATTCCCAGGATAATCACATATATACCATGTCCTCAGTCACTGTGTGTCTCCTACAGATGGGGCCAGTAACAGAGATACCCCAGAGAGATGTCCCCGTCCTCTGTATTCCCAGGATAATCACATATATACCATGTCCTCAGTCACTGTGTGTCTCCTACAGATGGGCCCAGTAACAGAGATACCCCAGAGAGATGTCCTCGCCCTCTGTATTCCCAGGATAATCACATATATACCATGTCCTCAGTCACTGTGTGTCTCCTACAGATGGGCCCAGTAACAGGAATACCCCAGAGAGATGTCCCCGTCCTCTGTATGCCCAGGATAATCACAAATATACAATGTCCTCAGTCACTGCGTGTCTCCTACAGATGGGCCCAGTAACAGAGATACCCCAGAGAGATGTCCCCGTCCTCTGTATTCCCAGGATAATCACATATATACAATGTCCTCAGTCACTGCGTGTCTCCTACAGATGGGCCCAGTAACAGGAATACCGCAGAGAGATGTCCCCGTCCTCTGTATGCCCAGGATAATCACATATATACCATGTCCTCAGTCACTGTGTGTCTCCTACAGATGGGGCCAGTAACAGAGATACCCCAGAGAGATGTCCCCGTCCTCTGTATTCCCAGGATAATCACATGTATACCATGTCCTCAGTCACTGTGTGTCTCCTACAGATGGGCCAGTAACAGGAATACCCCAGAGAGATGTCCCCGTCCTCTGTATTCCCAGGATAATCACATATGTACCATGTCCTCAGTCACTGCGTGTCTCCTACAGATGGGCCCAGTAACAGAGATACCCCAGAGAGATGTCCCCGTCCTCTGTATTCCCAGGATAATCACATATATACCATGTCCTCAGTCACTGTGTGTCTCCTACAGATGGGCCCAGTAACAGAGATACCCCAGAGAGATGTCCCCGTCCTCTGTATTCCCAGGACCACACAGAGGAGAATCAGAGTGACCCACATGAGGATCAGGTAGGCAAAATTATGGTCTTACCGAACACTGATCAGTGTGTTTGTATCATCTGATATGTAGCGAAGGTCTGTGGGTCTAATATACTGATACATGGATACAGAAAACAAATTCTACACCTGTCACACACAGCGCTCACACAACCTAAAAAGAAGTATGGATGAACTGCAAATAAAGATCCTTGTCTTGTCCCAAGTGGTCGATAGGTTTCTTGTCTTCTTTTCTCCTCGGTGTTCAAATGTGGAAAAGAAGACACCCTGTATAGTGTAGTATGTTCATCTTAAAGTTGAGAAATACTTGAAATACAGAAAGTGATCCAAAGGAATTTCATGGAGGTGGCGTACCGTACTCACACCCAAGTGTAGTAGATTCCTCATAAAGGTATATTTTACTTGTAGGTAATGACGTACCAAACTCCCGTGGTTGTGATGTGCTTTCCTCACATAAAGGTATCTTTATCACCAGGGTACCCGTATCCACCAAAGAACACCACATAGCGTGAAGTAATGGAAATGGGGCGTACCCCACTTACGAATTAAACAGCAACACCATACACACAAAGGTTTCTTTGTGGGTCACCAGACCACTGGTTTTTCAATATATGCAGATAGCTTTTGCTGATCGCCAGGTACACCGGACTGGGACACAGACGGGAAAGGCTAATATACTTATAGTTTATTGTCATATTTCATTAACATTAAGTTTAACAGTATTTTATTTCTATGTTTGTTAATTTAGGATGATGATTTGACTATTATCAAGGTAGAAAATATAGAGGAAGAAGAGACGTATGTTATGGGTGATCAGCAGTGTAACGACGAGGAAATCCCTACAGGTATCGGCACAGGTGAGTAATAATCACGAATTACAGAGTCACATATTATCCTTGTTCTGTCACTACAGCAATCTCTTATCTCATACATCAGGAGCCATCAGCCCCTATTATACTCCTGCTCTCCCCTCACATCATGTCACTGTGTGTTACCAGCCCAGAGATCTGACCAGTCTCCTCCCCGCACTCTCTGGTGTATCTCATACATCAGGTGCCATCAGCCCCTATTATACTCCTGCTCTCCCCCACATCATGTCACTGTGTGTTACCAGCCCAGAGATCTGACCAGTCTCCTCCCCGCACTCTCTGGTGTATCTCATACGTCAGGAGCCATCAGCCCCTATTATACTCCTGCTCTCCCCCTCACATCATGTCACTGTGTGTTACCAGCCCAGAGATCTGACCAGTCTCCTCCCTGCACTCTCTGGTGTATCTCATACATCAGGAGCCATCAGCCCCTATTATACTCCTGCTCTCCCCCTCACATCATGTCTCTGTATGTTACCAGCCCAGAGATCTGACCAGTCTCCTCCCCGCACTCTCTGGTGTATCTCATACATCAGCAGCCATCAGCCCCTATTATACTCCTGCTCTCCCCCTCACATCATGTCTCTGTATGTTACCAGCCCAGAGATCTGACCAGTCTCCTCTCTGCACTCTCTGCTGTATCTCATACATCAGGAGCCATCAGCCCCTATTATACTCCTGCTCTCCCCCTCACATCATGTCACTGTGTGTCACCAGCCCAGAGATCTGACCAGTCTCCTCCTCACACTCTCTGGTGTATCTCATACATCAAGAGCCATCAGCCCCTATTATACTCCTGCTCTCCCCTCACATCATGTCACTGTGTGTTACCAGCCCAGAGATCTGACCAGTCTCCTCCCGGCACTCTCTGGTGTATCTCATACATCAGGAACCATCAGCCCCTATTATACTCCTGCTCTCCCCTCACATCATGTCACTGTGTGTTACCAGCCCAGAGATCTGACCAGTCTCCTCCCTGCACTCTCTGGTGTATCTCATACATCAGGAGCCATCAGCCCCTATTATACTCCTGCTCTCCCCCTCACATCATGTCACTGTGTGTTACCAGCCCAGAGATCTGACCAGTCTCCTCCCGGCACTCTCTGGTGTATCTCATACATCAGGAACCATCAGCCCCTATTATACTCCTGCTCTCCCCTCACATCATGTCACTGTGTGTTACCAGCCCAGAGATCTGACCAGTCTCCTCCCGGCACTCTCTGGTGTATCTCATACATCAGGAGCCATCAGCCCCTATTATACTCCTGCTCTCCCCCTCACATCATGTCACTGTGTGTCACCAGCCCAGAGATCTGACCAGTCTCCTCCTCACACTCTCTGGTGTATCTCATACATCAAGAGCCAGCCCAGAGATCTGACCAGTCTCCTCCCGGCACTCTCTGGTGTATCTCATACATCAGGAGCCATCAGCCCCTATTATACTCCTGCTCTCCCCCTCACATCATGTCACTGTGTGTCACCAGCCCAGAGATCTGACCAGTCTCCTCCTCACACTCTCTGGTGTATCTCATACATCAAGAGCCATCAGCCCCTATTATACTCCTGCTCTCCCCTCACATCATGTCACTGTGTGTTACCAGCCCAGAGATCTGACCAGTCTCCTCCCGGCACTCTCTGGTGTATCTCATACATCAGGAACCATCAGCCCCTATTATACTCCTGCTCTCCCCTCACATCATGTCACTGTGTGTTACCAGCCCAGAGATCTGACCAGTCTCCTCCCTGCACTCTCTGGTGTATCTCATACATCAGGAGCCATCAGCCCCTATTATACTCCTGCTCTCCCCCTCACATCATGTCACTGTGTGTTACCAGCCCATAGATCTGACCAGTCTCCTCCCCGCACACTCTGGTGTATCTCATACATCAGGAGCCATCAGCCCCTATTATACTCCTGCTCTCCCCCTCACATCATGTCACTGTATGTTACCAGCCCAGAGATCTGACCAGTCTCCTCCCCGCACTCTCTGGTGTATCTCATACATCAGGAGCCATCAGCCCCTATTATACTCCTGCTCTCCCCCTCACATCATGTCACTGTGTGTTACCAGCCCAGAGAACTGACCAGTCTCCTCCCCGCACTCTCTGGTGTATCTCATACATCAGGAGCCATCAGCCCCTATTATACTCGTGCTCTCCCCCTCACATCATGTCACTGTGTGTTACCAGCCCAGAGATCTGACCAGTCTCCTCCCCGCACTCTCTGGTGTATCTCATACATCAGGAGCCATCAGCCCCTATTATACTCCTGCTCTCCCCCTCACATCATGTCACTGTGTGTTACCAGCCCAGAGAACTGACCAGTCTCCTCCCCGCACTCTCTGGTGTATCTCATACATCAGGAGCCATCAGCCCCTATTATATTACTGCTCTCCCCTCACATCGTGTCACTGTGTGTTACCAGCCCAGAGATCTGACCAGTCTCCTCCCCGCACTCTCTGGTGTATCTCATACATCAGGAGCCATCAGCCCCTATTATACTCCTGCTCTCCCCCTCACATCATGTCACTGTGTGTTACCAGCCCAGAGATCTGACCAGTCTCCTCCCTGCACTCTCTGGTGTATCTTATACATCAGGAGCCATCAGCCCCTATTATACTCCTGCTCTCCTCTCACATCATGTCACTGTGTGTTACCAGCCCAGAGATCTGACCAGCCTCCTCCCGACTCTCTGGTGTATCTCATACATCAGGTGCCATCAGCCCCTATTATACTCCTGCTCTCCCCTCACATCATGTCACTGTGTGTTACCAGCCCAGAGATCTGACCAGTCTCCTCTCTGCACTCTCTGCTGTATCTCATACATCAGGATCCATCAGCCCCTATTATACTCCTGCTCTCCCCCTCACATCATGTCACTGTGTGTTACCAGCCCAGAGATCTGACCAGTCTCCTCCCCGCACTCTCTGGTGTATCTCATACATCAGGAGCCATCAGCCCCTATTATACTCCTGCTCTCCCCCTCACATCATGTCACTGTGTGTTACCAGCCCAGAGATCTGACCAGTCTCCTCCCCACACTCTCTGCTGTATCTCATACATCAGGAACCATCAGCCCCTATTATACTCCTGCTCTCCCCTCACATCATGTCACTGTGTGTTACCAGCCAGATATCTGACCAGTCTCCTCCCCCCACTCTCTGCTGTATCTCATACATCAGGAACCATCAGCCCCTATTATACTCCTTCTCTTCCCTTTCTTTCTGGTTAACACTTCTGAGTCAATCATTGTGGGTATTAGATACTGTATATTTTAATCCTGTTACTCTGCATGTGACTTAATACACTGGGCTGCAGCTCTGTGCAGCCTTCATATATCACATGTCCTGTACAGTATCATGGTGATACAGAGACACTAGATTATACCCCTTTTACACCAAAATCCAGGGTTGGACCCAGCTTCATACCCCATTTACACAGCACTTTGACCCAGGTCTGCGCCATTTACACTGAACCTGGGTCAGCCCTGCTTTTCCCTATGGATGACATTAAAAATGTCCATTTTAGGACTGATAAACTGCCATCCAACCTTCCGTCAATGATTTAAAATAAAAATTAAAAGACATGACAAGTTAGCACTGAAAAATGTCTGTTTGTTTATTTTGTAAAATATTTTTCAAAAAGTTCTATTCAGTGCTCAAGCGCACATAGCGTTATAAAAGTGCAGCATCACCCATGTCCCCAGCCCCTTCCCCTGCAGCAGCAGACCGAATCTCCCATGTGCTCCCCCCCCCCCCCCCCCCCAAAAAAAAAAATTAATATAAATGATACTGCATCGAATTATCCAATTATGATTTCTGTGTGCACTGCCCGTATCCTTCCTGGCTGCTGTCTTTTGCCACTGCAGCGCACTGTGGAAAGGCGTCCAGCACTTCTGGTATCCTTTCAGCACTACCCGGATGTCCCAACCTGGGTTGGGACCATTTACACCGCCCACGACCCAGGTCCAACCAGTGTTCAACCCTGGTCAGGACCTGGGTAGAAGACCAGTGTTACTGGACCTGGGTTGACCCCTTTTACATCAACGTTGACCTGGGTCCAACCTGGGTTATTCCTTGGTGTAAAAGGGGTATTATACTACTTTCAGACCGCAAATGCCGTGTCGCACACGGGATTAGGACACGGGTCCCATCCCCAGAGCAACACGGCAATGCGGTCTGAAAGCTACGACACCGACCCAGCTTGTTGCTGTGTCGGTGACGTCACACAGGGCGGAGCTGAGTGGTGGCGCGTCACCTGGTGCTTAGGAGGAGGCAGCGCTTGGAGCTGACAGCGCTGCCTCCTCCATACTGTGAACGGGATCCGGGTCGCTCAACCCAGGCACCCGTTCACACTGCAGTTGACACTGGTCATAGCCGTGTTCAACCCTGGTCAATACCAGGGTTGAACACCCGTGTTGCTCAACCCGTGGTGCCCTTTTCAGACCGCACCGTGACCCGTGTTTAGGCCCCGCGAACACGGCAATAAGCCGTGTTCGGAGTGCGGTCTGAAAGCGGTATTAGTTATACCCCTTTTACACCAAAATCCCTGGTCGGACCCTGGTCTTTGCACACAGGAGTTTCCAAGGTTGGACCCAGCTTCATACCCCATTTACACAGCACTGTGACCCAGGTCGGACCCAGGTCTGCGCTGTTTACACTGAACCTGGGTCAGCCCTGCTTTTCCCTATGGATGACATTAAAAATGTCTATTTTAGGACCGATAAACTGCCATCTAACCTTCCGTCAATGATTTAAAATAAAAATTAAAAGACATGACAAGTTAGCATTGAAAAATGTCTGTTTGTTTATTTTGTAAAATATTTTTCTAAATGTTTTATTCAGTGTTCAAGCCTACATAGCGGTATAAAAGTGCAGCATCACCCATGTCCCCAGCCCCTTGCCCTGCAGCAGCAGACCGAATCTCCCCCCCCCCAATAATATAAATAATACTGCAGCCAATTATGATTTGTGTGCACTGCCCGTATCCTTCCTGGCTGCTGTCTTTTGCCACTGAAGCGCACTGTGGACCATTAAGCCAGCTCGAAGAAAATGCTTCAAACCTAGTCTGCTATCTTGTGATTGCCCCTGTGTTTGTGCATGTGTGAGAGAGAAAGATGTAGTTTCTGAGACACACAATCAAACCCTTTCGGCCTAGGGCAAGTCATGAAAGATTCTGATACTGTAGGCAGCCTGGATTCCAACGTGTTTGGAATCACTGCTTTGGGTATGACTTATTGGGTCATTTAGTTTTTCCAACAGATGTGGCCAATATTAGACTCCTAGGGTGACAAGTAAAGGGGTGTGATTTTCTGACTTTTGTAATTATTGGGTATAAAACGGCTGACCACAATAGTAGTGCAAATTTAATTTTCATGTTTGTTCTGATCAATAAATCACACATTACAATTTGTTTCCCATTATAAAGTATAGCATTCACAAATGTAATCGTGTGATTTTTTTTTTGGGGGGGGTAAATCCGTAATCTGTGCATGGTTCTGTCCAAAAAAATGTGTATAAAATGAAAAAATATATCTATATATCTTTAGCGTCGTGGTGTCCCCCTCCTGAGCCTAACCAGCTCCAGATGCATTGAGCCAGTCCTGGTTCCAAAAATATGGGGGGGCTATATTTTGAAATATGCGGTGTCATGCCACACCTGGGGAACACTTTTTATACATGGTCCCCTGGCTGTACCATGAGCACCCTGGCTGGGTCGGTAGAGTAAGAATCCCCCCACAGTGATGAAGTCCGGTGCTATCCGCGATGGATGCCTGGCTGATTGGTAAAAAAATAAACACACATGGCTTTATATAGGTGAACTACAAAACCCAGCATGATGGGGGGGGGGGTTAATATGCCCGCTGGGTCTCCTAGTTCACCTGTAAAATATGTGTATATAAAGAGACATTACACCCAGACATGTGTAACTTTGAGACACCCCTTTAACACTTTAGATTTATTCACACATACTCACCTGATCCAGCGCTGTCCTCGCATGTCCGTGACAGAAATCGCACGCTAATTCCATTTCTACCCCATAAACAGCAATTACATGCGATTTTCAAACATGCGATTTAGGAATCTATTACATGTCACCCCAAATGCCGTAAGAGCTGCAAAGAATATAGTGATGTGTCCTCAGGCATCTCTCCTGAATATGCCACGCAGCGGCAGGTGCCCGGCGTCGGTGAGCTGGTGGGAATGTGACGCACAAGCAGACTCTACTGATTACAATGACACGCGGCATGTGTATAATCTGTGTATGTCTCATACAAAATGCTATGTATGTAGTGTTTGTACAGAAACACTAGTGTAGCATGCTGTAGTCACACACAGTATTGGCAAGCTGCAAATCATTTTAGTCAGCAGAAGCTGCTTGTGCTGCAGCTGTAGGACCCATAATAATGGAAAAATGTTGCGCGAAAAGACGTTACCAATTTACAGCGCGGCTTGGCCAGAAGTACTGTCTATCGTGTCCGGGTTTGTCACTGTTACCTGCATCAAGGACCTGGGAGACGGCGTTAACTAAGTTATCTGCAACTGAATACCAACCATTTAATGAATGATTTTTCCCTTCCCTGGTGCAATCGGGTGGGCTACTTACAAACCATGGGAAAATCCCAGGGAGACATTGCGGGTCCCCGCAGGTTTACCTCTATATATCCTAGTCCTGATAACCATGTTCGGCCTCGTTCAGCATAGCAACTGTGCACACACTGATTGAGGTTGCAAATCCGCGAGGAACACCAGCCAAATCCACATCTGCATGGAGAACAGGATGGGCAGTTTTACATGCTCCTGCCGGGCGTTGAAACCCCACACAGACAAAAGCAGCGCCACACACAGTAGTTAATAATGGACATGATCGTGTCCATTCACATGGGATGGCCATGGCCTGGCTGCCCGGATGCAACCACTGGAATGGACGGCTGCCGGGCTGTAGCCATCCCCACTATTGTAAACTTCTGTGTGCGGTACGGCTTCTTGGCCGTGTGGGGTTTCGCCAGCCGGAGCTTGTGAAACAGCCCTATGGCTGTACCTTCTGCTCGTCATTTTGGCTGTGGTTACGGACGATATCTGTTCGTGACCATAGGAGGTGTGAGCAGGAACTAGGATAAGTGGTTCCACTGTATTTAAGAGTTTTGACACCCACCACGCTGGAGGCATCTATGGGACCACACCTGCTATAGTATGGACTTTTGCGTAATGCCAAACAGATACTGATTTCTAAAGCTGTATTTTATCCCCTGCAGATGGAGGGAGGAGCAGGACCTCGGAGGAACGTCTTTCACCTTCAGATTATAAAGTAGAAGATAACATCGTACAAGATTCTCCAGGAGAAAACCCGGTTACACTAGATATACGCCAAATGGTGGACAATGAAGATATTGCATCTGCTTCCTCTAATCTTATAGAATGTTCTGCTAGTACAGGCTCTACAGGTGCTAAGATGTTCCCCTGTTCTGAATGTGGTAAATGTTTCTTACATCAGTCACACCTTGCCAGACATTATAGAAGTCATTCAGGTAGGAAAACATTTCCATGTTCAGAGTGTGGGAAATGTTTTACATGGAATTCACAGCTTGTGTCACATCTTCGAGTTCACACGGGCGAGAAACCCTTCTCTTGTTCTGACTGTGGGAAATGTTTTACACGGAAATCAAAGCTTGCCGTTCATGTTCGAGTTCACACAGGTGAGAAACCATTTTCTTGTGCTGAATGTGGGAAATGTTTTGATGCAAAATCAAAGCTGACCACACATCAGAGAATCCACACAGGTGAAAAACCGTTTTCGTGTTCTGAATGTGGGAAATGTTTTGCACAGAAATCCGATCAGTTAGCACATCAGAGACGTCACACAGGTGCAAAACCTTTTTCATGCTCTGAGTGTGGTAAATTTTTTTCACATAAATCATATCTTGTCAGACATCAGAGTACTCACACAGGTGAAAAGCCTTTTTCGTGTTCTGACTGTGGCAAATGTTTTACAATGCAGTCAAATCTGTTTAAACATCAGAGAAATCACTCAGGTGAGAAGCCATTTTCATGTGCTGAGTGTGGAAAAGCTTTTACAGAGACATCCGCTCTTCTCAGACATCAGAGATGTCACACAGGTGAGAAGCCATTTCCATGCTCTGACTGTGGGAAATGTTTTGCACGGAAAACAGGTCTTGTCAGACATCAAAGTACTCACACAGATGATAAACTGTTTCCATGTTCTGACTGTGGGAAATGTTTTTCAGTGCAATCAAACCTTTTAAAACATCAGAGAAATCACACAGCCGAGAAGCCATTTTCATGTGCTGAGTGCGGGAAATGTTTTACAGAGACATCCGCTCTTGTTAGACATCAGATAATTCACACAGGTGAAAAGCCATTTTCATGCTCAGACTGTGGGAAACGGTTTACATATAAATCGGCTCTTGTCCGACATAGAGGAAGTCACACAGGTGAGAATATGTTTTCATGCTCTGACTGTGGCAAATGGTTTACACATATATCAGCTCTTGTCAGACACCAGAGAAGTCACACAGGTGAGAAACCATTTCCATGCCCTACCTGCGGGAAATGTTTCACATATAAATCAGATCTCGTCAGACATCAGAGAATTCACACAGGCGAGAAGCCATTTCCATGTTCTATTTGTGGGAAATGTTTTACGCAAAAAACAACCCTTGTTGAACATCAGAAAGTTCACATAGGAAATAGACCCCATTACAGTGAGGTGATAGACAATTTAGGGTTGCAACAATAATCTAGATATTGTACAATATGTTGGTATCAATGTAGGCATAGGTGGACTGTACAGTAGTTTTTCTTCTAGAAGATATTGTCTATAACTGCAGAGTAATAGGGCCACGTTATTAAAGTGGGTCCTAAATAATGTCAAATAAAGGAAATGTGCTTGTTATACATCACTGAGACAATATATTATGACCATTTCCATAGTAAGTGAATGATGTTTGACTTTCTCAGTACTTGTCAAGGTCATGGATATATCCGATGATGAGCTGACATTTAGGTGCCCTGAGCATTTTCCAAAATGACCAGGGTTGTATGGTTTTTAGCACATGTCCGTCTTGGATCTTGTTAAAACCCTGATATATATGAAGGTTTTGTTTTTTTCATGCCCCCTATCCATTCTCTGCCACAAACACGTATTATGAGCTTTGTGTCTTTCCTGGTAAGTCTTGTGTTGTAGACCGTGTACCATTTTTAGTTGGCCTTCTTTGTATACTCTCCAATGTTTTTGTATTCTGGAGAAATGATCTGCAGAACTGAACACAATATTCCAGATGAGGCTGTACCCATTACTATACAGTGGCATTCTATCAAATAAAAAATTGAACATCCCCAAACTGGTCACTTGAACTGTAAACTTGATATTTTGTTACGGATTGTCTGAACGTGGTTAGAAATAACAAATGCAGAAACAAAATTTATGTGTGGTAATGTCAAAAGCTTAGGGGACAAAATTCCAGAACTTGGCCCTGTCATTTGGTAAAGGGGGTAAAACTTTTTAGGAGTACCTCAAAGAAAGGATAAAATCAAATTAAGGATTGACAAAGGATAATAAAAGAGCTTAAAGATGTGCTGGCAGCACCATGATCAGAATTATTAAACCAGCAGTCACTAGCTACAGGTCTGGGGGAAAAAACGAATGTTGTACCACTGCACAAAAGTGGAAGCAAGGAAGAAGCTGCAGCTCAGTAAGCCTAACATCAATGGTAGGGAAAGTAATGCAAACACAATTAAAAGATAATGTTGTGGAATAGCTTAAATCTAACAATTTACAGAATCCCAAACAGCATGGATTTACTGAGGGGGGGGGGGGGAGGGGAGGGAATCTAGCCTCTACGGCAGGGCAAAAGCAATCTGCTCACATTCAGACACATGGTCGAGTCAAGGGGTGGTATGGGAAGCAGTGTCCTGTAAGTGCGGCAGGCTGGCTGCTCTACCCGCCTCCTGCTGCACACTTTTTTTCCCCAAAAAAATCCCCCACTTCCAGGTCAGTGGAAATGAAGTGCCGGTATGCCGTACTGCTATATACTAGCCCACTTTGACCATGGTGTGTGTGTGTGTGTGTGATCGATGTGATCGCATGCGATTTGGTCGCATACGATGCGACCGATCCGATCGACCGATTTTTCACCCGATTTTTTTTTTTTTTTCACCAGATTTGTTTAAATTGCCCCCCCAAATGTTAATAAGTGTGCTAGACCCCACGATAGACGTGAACCCGAAGCGTGGCGAGCGCAGCGAGCCCGCGAGGGGCGGCGGTGCGCGTCCTCCGACCTTTTCATTCCCCTACTATCCACTAGGGCGTGGAGTGAGAATATAATAGTGTGGCGAGCGCAGCGAGCCACCGAGCCCGAAGCGTGGCGAGCGCAGCGAGCCCCGCGAGGGGACGCGTCTAACTTCACAGGTATACGCGTCCCCTCGCGGGGCTCGCTGCGCTCACCACGCTTCGGGCTCGGTGGCTCGCTGCGCTCGCCACACTATTATATTCTCACTCCACGCCCTAGTGGATAGTAGGGGAATGAAAAGGTCGGAGGACGCGCACCGCCGCCCCTCGCGGGCTCGCTGCGCTCGCCACGCTTCGGGTTCACGTCTATCGTGGGGTCATGGCGGGCACATAAAAAATGTGAAATGGGTCATATTGGCCCATTTCACCTTTTTTATCATTTTTCCCTATGTGAGATGGACTTAATCAAGTCCATCTCATCTTGTGCCATTATAATGGCACAAGACCGACCGATTTCAATGTTAAAAGATTTTTTAACATTGAAGTCTATGGAAAAATCGGGTCAATCGGTCGGTCGCATCGCGGCCGATTTTAATTGGTCGCGACCGACCGATTGACCCGATTTCTGTCAATCAAAGTGAAAAAATTGTAAAAAATCGGCCACATCGTGAGGATCGTGTCCCTTAATTAAGAGCCACGATCACTCACGATTGTGGCCGTTCTAGGAAACAAGTACCATATATATATATATGTATGTATATATATATATATATATATCTCTCTGGAGAAATAAGAACAGGCATTCGACAGTGCTTGTAAATGTTTAAAAGATACTTATTCCATCACAAATAACAGAGGGGAAAAGGTAGTGGATCCCGCACAAAGTTGATTACGAAATGCGTAGGGGCGTGGCCTAGCGTCGAGATTACAGTCTGGTGTTGGGGAGCTGTGGACTGAGTATAACCTGCTCCGACACTAAGGTGCTGTGCACCGAGTTTGTGCTGTTTACTTGCGGTGATTGGAGCCGCCAACGTTGGTACGTCATCCACTACCTTTTCCCCTCTGTCTTTTGTGATGGAAGAAATAGCTTTTAAACATTTACATGGCACTTTTTTCACAACACCGTCTGGGACTTTTAGTTCCCCAGGACTGGACATAGTAATTACTCAGCGCAATGTTGTTTGTCTTCTAATATATCATTTTTTTATTTATATATACTTTAGAATAATGTCCAGAACCCATTCTCCCTAATATAATATCCTTGGTTGATCTTAATGCTATTATTTATTATTTATATATTTGTTACGTTTCTTATATAGCGCACACATATTCCGCAGCGCTGTACAGAGTATAGTTGAACACTCACATAAGTCCCAGCCCCAGTGGAGCTTACAATCTATATTCCCTACCACATGTACACGCACACACAGACATTCTAGGGTTAATTTGATGGGAGCCAAATAACATACCAGTATTTTGGGGGGGATTGTGGGAGGAAACCGGAATACTCAGAGGAAACACACTCAAGTACGGGGAGAATATACAAACTCCACACAGGGTGGGAATCTAGCCCATGACCTCAGTGCTGTAAGGCAGTAGTGCTAACCATTACACCGTCCGTACTGCCACAATTAAGCTGTGTACACACAGTGCAATATATTGCTCAGTGTCCAGTTTTCATCAGCGACCAGATATGGCCGCTGATGAACAGGAGCCTGCCGGGGGAGCCGCAGAGGGAAACAGCTGATCACAGGAGCAGGCTCCTGTGTCCAGCGACCATTAGGGGGCTAAACACGGGAGTGTGCACCCGGCAATTTATTGCCGCAGCACAAACAAATCACTGGCAATATTGCCAGACTGATTCCTAGTGAAGAATTTATCTGACAAAGGGGCAGATGTATTATCCGTCATTATGGGGGAGAAGGGTATCAGCGCACGTTATGTGCACTGATACCGCTTCTCCCCCATGTATGAAGCGGCTGGGATGCGGTAATGGACAGGGGCGCTATGCGCCCCTGTCCATATCGGCGCTGCTATCAAAATGATAGCAGGCCGAATGTATGAACGGTCAGCATCGCTGACCGTTCCGCACGAAGCCGGGTTTGGCTTCGCCAGCATCAGGCTGGCGAAGCCCTATCTAAACAGCAGGGACAGCGCTGTCCCTGCTGTCAGCTGTGGGCTGCGCTGGGGATCTCGCGTGAACAGCGAGATCCCGCGCATGCCCAGTGCGGCCGGCCGGGGGACAGGAGATAGCGCATCAGTATTAACTGATGCGCCTTCTCCAGAAAGGGACATCACTGAAGGGGGGAGTTAATGCTCCCCCGCTTCGGCAGACAAGATGTTAATACATCTTGTCGATGTCCCTTCCTGCTTTGCCTCGCTATTGAGGCGAAGCAGGAAGTATCATAGCGGCGCGATAAGCGCTGCTATGATACATCTGCCCCAAAGTGCCTAAAGTACACTAGTAAGATTTATCTTCAGATCTGGCTGGTTGGGACAATAACATGGTTATGGATGAGTGACAGTTTGTCAGGTTTCCAGCATTTCCATGCAAATGGTCAACTGTTATTTGCTCTCATCCATAACCAGGTTTTTGTTCCAACCAGCCAAATCTGAAGATAAATCTGCGTGTGTATGGCCACCTTAATTCAGCACTGATCGCTAATTAGAGTATTGGGAAATTGAGCGATTAGGCCCAAAAACCCTCACTTTACTCTCAGCTTTGGAGATGTAATGACCTCATTATTTAGAGCGAGACAAACAAAAAAGCCTCCAAGAGGTTAAAGGTTAACAAAAAAGGCACGGGAAATGCTATGCAAGATATAACAACATAATCTACACGTGGTAGGAATACCGCTTATTAATCACTTGTATGGAATATGTTATGGTCCAGACAGGGCCTTCAGGTGTGACGAGCATCTGTAGTAGGTGTCGGAAGTCTCGTAACACCTGGTGGCTCATTTCTGGTGGTATCGCCGCGGTTTCTTGGTGACGGTCGCCATCATTTCCCTAGCTGCGGATACAAGTAACAGGAAGTAAATGTGATTGGCGCTAAAGAGCCTGGGAGATGGTCATAGGTGATCTACCAATACAAGTCTGGAGAAATGGTATATCGGACGGTGTGGGAACAAGTACAAGATACAGAAATGAATTGACACAATAAAGGATCTGATTCAGGTCTGTGCACCAGGTAAGTGTCGGCCGCTCGTGCGAATCCCCGCATTTGCATGCTAGTGGAGGTGTATGCTCACACATCCCTTCTCTTGCGGCTGCATGGGCAAAAAAACATTCGATGGTTGCTCGCCATTGAATGATCCCCCCCGTTCGAAGAGCTAAAGGTGCCCACACACTAGAATGATTTTCTGGCCGATTTCCGATAAATCGGCCGATATATTGTTCGATGTTTACCGATTTTGGGCCGATGTGCGCTCCCGTGGATCTTTTACTAAATTTTCGGTACTTGTGAGTTATCTGGGCGTCCGATTTTTTGATTGTATGCCTTAAGTTAAGGCATACAATCAGATGCGATGCGATGCGATATCGCATCGCATCGCATCGCATGCGACCATCGGATGCGATGACCCGATTTTTCCATAGGAATCAATGTTAAAATGGACTGAGTCCATTTTAACATGGAATTCAATGGAAAAAAGGGGTCCTTTTCATACCCCTACTATCCAAGTGGGCATGGAGTTGGATATAAACCTGTGGCGAGCGTAGCGAGCCACCGAGCCCGAAGCGTGGCGAGCGAAGCGAGCCCCGCGAGGGGACGGTATTCCGTGTCCCCTCGCGGGGCTCGCTACGCTCGCCACGCTTCGGGCTCGGTGGCTCGCTACGCTCGCCACAGGTTTATATCCAACTCCATGCCCACTTGGATAGTAGGGGTATGAAAAGGACCCCTTTTTCCCATTGAATTCCATGTTAAAATGGACTCAGTCCATTTTAACATTGATTCCTATGGAAAAATCGGGTCATCGCATCGCATCGCATCGCATCCGATGGTCGCATGCGATGCGATGCGATGTCCCGATCCGACCCGATTTAAAAATCGGACGCCCGGATAACTCACAAGTACCAAATTTTCTAATCTAACGTGCTGCACAAAAGATCAGAAGATTTAACAAAAGATCCATAGGAGCGCGCACGGGATCTTTGGTAAAGATGTGCGCTTCCCTGAAATCTTTTGTCCAGGACAGGCAAAAGATTTGAAGGCTAATTTATGCGAACATCTTACGATCGCAGATCTTTCTAGTGTGTGGATGTGCCCTGCATGTGCGACCTCTTGGCGCAGTGGCAGATTGGCGGGCCCAGGAAGATCGTGGAGGTCGATGAATCTATGTTTGTACGCAGGCTCCCACAGCAGTGGGTTTTTGGCGGTATCTGCCGTGAGACGGGCCAGTGCTTCCTGTGTATGGTGCCTCGGAGAGATGCTGCCACATTGATGGTGGCGATTGTGGACAACGTCAAGGCAGGCACCACTATTTAAAGTGACTGTTGGAGGGGATACACCACAGAGGAACTGCAACGTGCAGAACCATAGATCCAATTTTGTAGATCCTACAACAGGCGTGCATACGCAAAATATCGAGCGCCTGTGGGGCGCGTGCAAGTGGCGCAACAAATTTATTTGGAGGCAAACATTGGGTGCAGAGAACCCTTTTGAAAGAGCCCTGTTCGCACTGACCCTCCTTCCTAAAGAGGACTGATGATTTAATTATTATCTTTTTATTGTAAATTATTATTCGTGATTTATTATTTTATATTTAATCTTTCTTATCTTTATTGTTACTGAATCATTATTATTATTATCTTTATCAATCTTTTTCATATATTTCAGTAAAAATTACAGTTCTTTGTAATGTCGTCATTACTGTCTCAGATGTAGGATATGGTTGGTGTGAATGTGTTCCTAAAACACCCCCGGGATCCATGCCACCCCGAAGCGTGTCGAGCGCAGCGGAACGCGTCCTCCGTCCTTTTCATACCCCCACTATCCACGTCGGCTCCCGAAGCGTGGCGAGCGGACGCGGATTACTTTACATGTATTCCACGTCCCCACGCTTCGGGGTGGCGTGGATACTGGGGGTGACGCAAAAAATGCCAGAGATGCTTACAATCGTAAGCACCCATCACATGCTATACTGTGCACATATCACATTTCATTGCATTACATGGCATAGTCAGCACCCATCACATCTCATGGCATGGGTGCTTATACAATCAAATATCGCATCGCATCGCATTTGGTGCCATGCAATCCTATGTGATATTTAATTGTACAAGCAGTCCTGTGCATTTAACATGGACATCGCATCGCACAGCACTATACACGGCTTAGTGGGTGCCGTTCTAGGAAACAAGTACCAGAATCCCTTCCTCCTGAGTGTACGAAACCTCCTCTCCTCCAGTATAAGTGGATGCCTTCATGTCCTGCTCACCGGCATTGCGGTCAAGAGGGTGTCTGATAGTTCCTTACATTGGCCCCTTGCTATATATTTGCCCTTCGCTGAACCTTTTCCAGTTCTACCATGTCCATTTTTGCATTGTGGTGTCCAGAATTGCATTCCAAATTCTAGATTGGGTCTAACCAGGGCCTTATACCGCGTCATCCCTTGTTTCCATGCCCCTTATCATACAGGCTGGCATCCTAATGGCCTTATTAGCTGCTCCCTGACGCTGAGCATTGCACTCCAGTTTATTATCAATTTGTACCCCTAGGGCCTTCATGGCTAACCTTGACACTCCAGATGTTTTTAAACTACACATCCCAGCATGCTCTGCTTCAGTTTTGCTACTCTGTCCATGATAAATCTGATGTAGAGCATGCTGGGACGTGTAGTTCAACAACAGCTGGAGTGCCCTAGGGCCTTCTCCAATTGCGATTCTCCCAAATCTACACCGTTAAGAGCAGGCATGTCCAACCTTGGCCTCCAGCTGTTGTGAAACTACACATCCCAGCATGCCTTCCCATAGTTTATCATTCCCTATTAGCAAAACTGTGGCAAGGCATGCTGGGACGTGTAGTTTCTCAACAGCTTGAGGGCCATAGTATGGACATGCCTGATTTAGAGTGTAAGATGCAGGACCTCACATTTAGCAACATTGAAACTGATTTTTTATTTATCTGCCCACTCTTCTCATTTATCCCAGCCCCTTGTAGCATGGAGACACCCTGATCTGTTTTAAGTACCCTGTACATTTTATACCCCTTTCACACCGCAGCTATAACATGGTATATTGCAGTTTTTAAAATGCTTTGAAACGGTTATAGCGCCAGAATTTACCAGTTCTAGAAAACCGGTATTTCAAAACGGTTCAGAGCCAGTTTTTATGCAGTATGAATGGCTCAGAACCGGTATTTAGGGGTAGATTTATTATAGCGGCGCTATAACAGTTCCTGCTTCGCCTCATTAGTGAGGCGAAGCAGGAGGGGATACGACAAGATATATCAACACCTTGCTGGCCGAAGCGGGGGAGCGCTAACTCACGAGATCCCCAGCGCAGCTCAGAGCCAGCAGCAGGGACAGCGCTGTCCCTGCTGTGGGCATAGGGCATCGCCGCCTGCAGCTGTCGAAGTCGATAGCTGCGGGCGGAGGGGCGGAACATTCAGCGATGCTGACCGTTCATAAATTAGGCAGGCGCGCAATACAAAATATTGCGCTATGCCTCATGCCCCACACCGCCGCCGTTAAAGTACCTGCTAAGCGGGTGTTATAGATCAGGGGAAGCGCTATCCCCTGCCATAAGGCACCGGGATAGCGCATATTCCCCTGATCGTCAGTTAATAAATCTCCCCCTTAGTACCCAGGCAGCAGTGAGCACCGAGCTGGTCCCGCTCCGTGCATATCTAATGAGCTGTGATCCAGCGCAGTGCATATTTCATGAGTGGGTCCCCGCCCGCGCATATGTAATGAGTGGGACCAGCTCATTACATATACAGGGGGCGGGGACCAGCTCAGTGCTGACTGCTGCCTGGGTCGTCTGTCAGCCAGCAACGCCCACCATATTATTATTATAATTTTATTTATAAGGCGCCACAAGTGTTTCGCAGCGCCGTACAAAGGAACAATACAGGGAAACAAAACTTGGCATAACATTGAATAAATAACAAAAATATATACGCAACATATATGATGTTCAGGGGGGGGTGGGGGGTTAACTTGCTCTGATACATTTTAAGAAACATTTTGAATACCGGGTCTAAGGTTTTGCGGTGTGAAAGCAGCATTAGTATCAGCCGCGAAGATGGATTGGCTAATTAGTAGTCCATTTTCTATATCATTAACGAATATGTCGAATAGAAGAGGCTCCAGCACGGAACCCTGCGGTAACGCCACTCAGTGCTGGTATCCAGTTTGCAAATGCTGGAACCCTGCGGTAACGCCACTCAGTGCTGGTATCCAGTTTGCAAATGCTCCTGCAGACGGTTTTTTACCCAGATACATTAGGTTGACATATTAAATAGCTCGGTATGGCTACGGTCGACGTGGACCGAAGGTGGACACAAGCATTAGGTCGACAATGGGAAGGTCAACAACACTTATTATTTTCAGTCGACACTTCATACCCTACCATCCACCAGGGCGTGAAGGGAGAATACGGTACACTGATATGGAGGCCATGCCAACTTACGTCTCAGGGTGGCCTACTTTATGTCCGCCCTCTGGGAGAGGGAAGCCTGTTCCTTCAAAACAGGGGGGGTGGGCCGCTGAAGGGATAAGAAAGGGGAGGGATGTGGGAGGAGCTACAATGGCATGTCGTGTTTTGGGGCGTGGCCAGCACAATTCCGTCATTGTACATTGCAATGGGGGGGGGGGGGGAGGGGTAATTAGGAGTCCCTCCTGTCAGATGCTGAGCACAGCGTCTATTCCCGCAGCCAGAAGGGCTGGGGGCATGGCTAGAGGCTGACAGAGCCCCCACAGCTTCAATACAGGGGCATGGCCTCGTGAGAAGAGGCAATTATAGGTCACACCCTTTTTTGTTAAGCCACACCCCCTAATTTCAGGGCCTGTGTCCCTCTTCTCTGAGGTATGCTTCATTGTGTCAATACATTCAATTAAAGGAGCACATTGAGGTGACAACAATATATTTAATTTATTTAATCAAATACTTATACGATATTATACAATGACATATTCCTTACCTTTCAAAAATATATATATTATTTGTACTCTTCAATGCTTAAAAACTTCAGCTCATGAGTCAAACTCCAGTCACAGATCATTTTGGTTTCACTTTCTGTAATTTGGTCCATTGAGCGGCCTCCAGTGGTCACCGGCGATACTTCACCACAAAGTGTGGCCGTCTGCAGCGAGCCCCGCGAGGGGACGCTGAAAACGAGACAGAAGAATGGTGAGCGCAGCGGAATACACGTCAAGTAATCCGCATCCGCTCGCCACACTTCGGGCTCGGTGGCTCGCTGCGCTCGTAACACATTATAAAATCAACTCCACGCCAACGTGGATAGTGGGGGTATGAACAGGTCGGGAGGACGCGTACCGTGTGCCCTCGCCATGCTTCGGGGTGATGTGGATAGTGGGGGTGTGCTAAATGTGCATAGTGGGGTCTGCTAAATTGCATCGCATGCAATTTGCATGCGATGCAATCCGCAGGCAGGGACAACTTGAAACTACACAAGTACCAACGCATGTGATCACATGCAATGCGATTTCCCTTCCGCCTTGAAACTACACAAATACCTACTTTCCTTTCAATATACCCAATTAATCTTTATTACCTTGGAAAATAGATAAGAAAAATAATAAATACACAAGAATATAATTACAACAATCGGCTCAAACGTTTATACAATGGCGGGAAATAAAAAGGCTTCGTGATATCTGTTCATTTGAGAAAATACTTTCAGTTTACAAAGTTTCACAGGGGGGACTTTAAGTGAATAATTGTTTAATAGGATGGGACTTCCATCATTTCCCTAAACCGGAAACATTTTTAGGGCGACTTGGATTCGCCCGTGCCGATTTTTAAACTGGTCAAAGAAAATCGGCACAGTCAAAAATCACCAGAATTGATCGCAGGGCAAATTTGTTCTCAAACTGGGCAAAACCATGCTGCACTGCAGGTGAGGCAGATGTAACAGGTGCAGAGAGTTAGATTTAGAAGGCGTTATTTTGTTTTCGTGCAGGGTAAATACTGGCAGCTTTATTACTACAGTGCAATTTATATTTCATTTAAAAAAAACCACCCAAATCTAACTCTCTCTGCACATGTTACATCTGCCCCACCTGCAGTGCTCATGGTTTTGTCCATTTTAAGTACAAATTTGCCCTGCAATCATGTCTGAATTAGGCCTCTGTCTTTCACCTATGTAATGTCTCGGTTATAACAAGATATCATTTCTGTGTAAAGCATTTTCCACTCTCAGAACTTGGAAACCGCTATTAACCTGTGTGAGTTCTCTGATGTCTAACAAGAGCCGATTTCTGTGGAAAACATTTCCCACATTCAGAACATGGAAACGGCTTCTCGCCCGTGTGACTTCTCTGATGTCTGTTCAGATGCGATTTATGTGTAAAACGTCTCCGACACTCAGCACATGCAAACGGCTTCTCCCCTGTGTGACTTTTCTGATGTGAAGCAAGATGCGCTTTCTGTGTAAAACATTTCCCGCAATCTGAACACGTAAATGGTTTCTCACCGGTGTGAGTTCTCTGATGTTTGAAAAGAGCCGATATGTGCCTATAACATTTCTCACACTCCATACATGTAAACGGCTTCTCCCCTGTGTGGCTTCTCTGATGGGCAACAAGAGCTAATTTCTGTGCAAAACATTTCCCACATTCAGAACATGGAAACGGCTTCTCGCCCGTGTGACTTCTCTGATGTCTGTTCAGATTCGATTTATGTGTAAAACGTCTCCGACACTCAGCACATGCAAACAGCTTCTCCCCTGTGTGACTTTTCTGATGTGAAATAAGTTGCGCTTTCTGTGTAAAACATTTTCCACAATCTGAACACGTAAATGGTTTCTCACCGGTGTGAGTTCTCTGATGTTTGACAAGAGCCGATAACTGCGTATAACATTTCTCACACTCCATACATGTAAACGGCTTCTCCCCTGTGTGGCTTCTCTGATGGGCAACAAGAGCTGCTTTCTGTGTAAAACATTTCCCACATTCAGAACATGGAAACGGCTTCTCCCCTGTGTGGCTTCTCTGATGGGTGACAATATCTGATTTCTGTGTAAAACATTTCCCACACTCAGCGCATGGAAACGGCTTCTCGCCCGTGTGAGTTCTCTGATGTTTAACAAGTTGTGATTTAAATGTAAAAGATTTATCACACACGCAACATGGAAATGGCTTCACATGAGCCTTAGCTGGCTGAGAAGTATCCGGTGTAAAACATTTTCCATCTACAGCACATATAGAGATGTTGGCTTCTCTAAAAGATGTATTTGGTGTAACAGTCTCTGCGTTAGTAGGGGGTTCCAATGACGTAGCTAAAATGTGAGGTGCTGGGTGTATAATTGGGATCATTCGGGTTTCCCCTGGGGAATCCTGTGTGATGATATCTTCTATTTTATAGTCTGGCGATCCAATCGTATAGGCTTCAGGGATATTACTGCTGTTATCTCCATCTGTTGGGAATAAAATAAAAATGTATATATGAATATAGATCCATAACCGATTTTACTTTGTCCGATAAAGATGAAATGTTCATCGAATTGGGAAACACGTTTTATAAATAGTTTATAACGTATTCAATGGCGTTTTAAGATATGTTGAGTAAAAGCGTTTATATTAATAATAGAGGTCTAATAGAAAGGCATGGGCCTCATTTAGAAGATATCCGTAATTGGGTTGACGCATGTAAACGTTGACGTGAGTTTTTCATGATTATTTTTTTTAAACCGACTTGTCCTTACGTCACAATCCAAGTGGTCCACGAGTCAGATTATAGCAGTGAGCCAAGCGCAGCTAGGCACCGATGTACGAAGGCCCAAGCAAGGAGGACATACTACACTTATATAATCGGCAGATTTCGATAAAACACCCAAAAAATATGAAAAACCCATGTCGACATTTTTCATGTGTCTACTAGGGATGCCAATTCTGGGACATTTTTTCAATCCTGGGATTGGCCTCCCAAATAAAAAAAATATACGCCATACACTAATTTAGGGTCCATTTGATGAAGTCTAGAAATTGAAACCAATAAAACCCCACATGAAAAAAAGCACATGTTGAGGTTTTCAGGTGTCGGCTATTTTTGACCAACTGTCTGTCGACACTTACGGTATACTGTAACCTTCAGGAGATGTCCTGAACAAACATTTCCATGAAATGTACATGAAGACGATACTGGACACAAGAAATACAGTATTGGTACTCTTTACCTAGCACGGCGCCCATCGCGGCCATCGCGGGCATTGAATGCACTAAAAAATCGGGTGCGACGCGACCGACGCGATGCCCGCGATTTCCCATAGGGAACAATGTTAAATGTCTCAATTGACCCGATTTTCCTGTTCAATGCCTCAATTTACCCGATTTTTCCATAGGAAACAATGTTAAATGGCCCACAGAGGCCAAATAGGCACCCTGAAGTGTGAAATGGCCCCCACAATTGTTAACGCCACCCCGCGATCAACGTGAACCCGAAGCGTGGCAAGGGGCGGTGGTACGTGTCCTATGACCTTTTCATACCCCCACTATCCACGTCGGCGTGGAGTTGAGAATAGAATAGTGTGGCGAGCCACTGAGCCCGAAGCGTGGGGAGCCCCGCGAGGGGACGCGGATACCTGTGAAGCCCGCGAAGGGACGTGTTTACCTGTGAAGGTATCCGCGTCCGCTCGCCACGCTTCGGGCTCGCCACACTATTCTATTCTCAACTCCACGCCGACGTGGATAGTGGGGGTATGAAAAGGTCGTAGGACGCGTACCGCCGCCCCTCGCGGGCTCGCTGCGCTCGCCACGCTTCGGGTTGTCGTTGATCGTGGGGTGGCGTTAACAATTGTGGGGGCCATTTCACACTTCAGGGTGCCTATTTGGCCTCTGTGGGCCATTTGACATTGTTTCCTATGGAAAAATCGGGTCAATTGAGGCATTGAACAGGAAAATCGGGTCAATTGAGACATTTAACATTGTTCCCTATGGGAAATCGCAGGCATCGCGTCGCACCCGATTTTTTAGTGCATTCAATGCCCGCAATTTTTTTACCTGCGATGCCCACGATCAAAATCGTGGGCGCCGTGCTAGGTAAAGAGTACCCAGTATTGGACAAGTTTCTGGACACCTAACCATTACACCAGCAGGGACTGTACTGACGGTGTATACGAATATATATACTGTATACTGTTATATGGGGTCGGTCCCCCTTCTGCAGCTATTGTAGCTTCCACTCCTCTTGGGCGGCTTCTCACAAGATCTCGGATCTGTGGAGCATTTACGGAGGTGAGGACCTGATGTTGGAACGAGAAGGTCTGGTTCACAGTCTCCTCTCCACAGGTGCTGGATGGGGCGGAGTTTATGGGTCTGTGCAGGTCAGTCATGTCCTTCCACACCAAACTCATCAAACCATAGGGGTTATTCAGACCTGATTGCACGGCTGCAAATTCGCAAGCCAGGGCTATAGTTAATAGACTTCACATGCGTAGAGATTGTAGCACACGTGTGAGGCCATCTTGCTCCTATACCGTTATCCCTCCTCCACCAGCCCCTGTACCATCACCCCTCCTCCACCAGCCCCCCGTACCGTTATCCCTCCTCCACCAGCCCATGTACCGTTATCCCTCCTCCACCAGCCCCATGTACTATCTTGCTCCTATACCGTTATCCCTCCTCCACCAGCCCCTGTACCATCATCCCTCCTCCACCAGCCCCCTGTACCATCATCCCTCCTCCACCAGCCCCGTACCGTTATCCCTCCTCCACCAGCCCCCTGTACCATCATCCCTCCTCCACCAGCCCCGTACCGTTATCCCTCCTCCACCAGCCCCCGTACCGTTATCCTTCCTCCACCAGCCCCCTGTACCATCATCCCTCCTCCACCAGCCCCGTACCGTTATCCCTCCTCCACCAGCCCCCATACCGTTATCCCTCCTCCACCAGCCCCCGTACCATTATCCCTCCTCCACCAGCCCCGTACCGTTATCCCTCCTCCACCAGCCCCCGTACCGTTATCCTTCCTCCACCAGCCCCCGTACCATCATCCCTCCTCCACCAGCCCCGTACCGTTATCCCTCCTCCACCAGCCCCCGTACCGTTATCCTTCCTCCACCAGCCCCCTGTACCATCATCCCTCCTCCACCAGCCCCGTACCGTTATCCCTCCTCCACCAGCCCCCATACCGTTATCCCTCCTCCACCAGCCCCCGTACCATTATCCCTCCCCCACCAGCCCCTGTACCATTATCTCTCCTCAACCAAATTTCACAGTTGGATAATGCTGTCAGGCAGGTAACGTTCTCCAAGTATCCGCCATCTGACTGCCAAAGAGAAGCGTGATCCGTCACCCCACAGAACACGATAGTCCAGTGTCTGTGCGATGCACCACTCCATCTGATACTTGGCATTGGACTTAGTGATGTGAGACTGGCATGCAGCTGCTCGCCCAAGGGAACCTATTTCATTAAGCTAAAGCCATACAGTTCTTGCGCTTACATTAATGCCGGTGGGAGTGCGGAACACTTTAGCTATGGAATCAGGCACCTTTTTTATGCACCATGCATCTTAGCAGTCAGTGACCACACTCTGTGATTTTACGTGGTCGTCCGTCTTATGGCTGAGTTGCTGTCATCCTTAAACGCTTCCACTTTATAATAATAATACTACTTACAGCTGACTGTGGAATATCCAGCAGGGATGACATTTTAAGAATTACCTAAGGTGGCATCCTATCACAGTACCACGCAGAGGTGGCATCCTATCATAGTACCACGCAGAGGTGGCATCCTATCACAGTACCATGCAGAGGTGGCATCCTACCACAGTACCACGCAGAGGTGGCATCCTATCATAGTACCACGCAGAGGTGGCATCCTATCACAGTACCATGCAGAGGTGGCATCCTACCACAGTACCACGCAGAAGTGGCATCCTATCATAGTACCATGCAGAGGTGGCATCCTATCACAGTACCACGCAGAAGTGGCATTCTATCACAGTACCATGCAGACGTGGCATCTTACCACAGTACCACGCAGAAGTGGCATCTTACCACAGTACCACGCAGAGGTGGCATTCTGATTGAAAACCCTGAATTCAATCATTAAGATGTGTAGTCAAATACTTTTGTCCATATAGTACAAAGCATTTGTGACTCTATTCTGTACTTCGTGATTATTACTCACCTGTGCTGATTCCTGTAGGAATTTCCTCTTTACATTGCGAATCACCCCTTATATACTGCTCATCTTCTCCTTCTATTACTTCTACCTTTATATCAGTCACATCTGGGTCTTCTTCTCCCTCTGTACCTTCTGCCTTCATATCAGTCACATACATCTCTTCTCCTTCCTCTGTATCTTCTGCCTTCATATCAGTCACATACGTCTCTTCTTCTCCCTCTGTATCTTCTGCCTTCATATCAGTCACATACGTCTCTTCTTCTCCCTCTGTATCTTCTGCCTTCATATCAGTCACATATGTCTCTTCTCCTCCCTCTGTATCTTCTGCCTTCATATCAGTCATATATGTCTCTTCTTCCCCATCTGTGTCTTCTGCCTTCATATCAGTCACATACGTCTCTTCTTCTATTACTTCTACCTTTATATCAGTCACATCTGGGCCTTCTTCTTCCTCTGTACCTTCTGCCTTCCTATAAGTCACATACGTCTCTCCTCCCTCTGTATCTTCTGCCTTCATATCCGTCACATACGTCTCTTCTACCTTATTATCAGTCAGATGTTAACCCTAAGAAACCCACAAAATAATAATAAAAAAAAAATGAATGTAGATTAATAAGACATTAAAGAAAGAATATCAGTGTATAAGACACACCTAGCTTCTCTAGAGATCATTTAGAGAGAAGTCACTTTGGTATTTAAGGGGACCATGTTTGGATAATCCTTCTGGTATTGTTTCAAGGGACTGAAGATTAGCAGAAATAGTACCGATATTTAAAAAAGGAAAAAAGAGACGACCCAGAAAAATATAGACCAGTAAGCTTAACTTTGGTCATAGTAAAATAATTCGAGGGTATGTTGAGAGACGGTATACATGAACATTTAATGCTGAATTAGATAATAGTAGTAAACAACAAGGGTTTTTAATAGATAAAGTGATGTCATTGTGACGCTCCCACACCCCCTCACCTCCCCAGTCAGGTTCCTGTGTTAGTGATAGAGATAAGAGTGATGTCACTGTGACGCTCCCAGACCCCTCACCTCCCCAGTCAGGTTCCTGTGTTAGTGATAGAGATAAGAGTGATGTCACTGTGACGCTCCCAGACTCGCTCACCTCCCCGGTCAGGTCCCTGTGTCAGTAATAGAGATAAGAGTGATGTCACTGTGACGCTCCCAGACCCCCTCACCTCCCCAGTCAGGTCTCTGTGTTAGTAATACAGATAAGAGTGACGTCACTGTCTGTGACGCTCCCAGACCCCCTCACCTCCCCGGTCTGGTCCCTGTGTCAGTAATAGAGATAAGAGTGATGCCATTGTGATGCTCCCAGACCCCCTCACCTCCCCGGTCAGGTCCCTGTGTCAGTAATAGAGATAAGAGTGATGTCACTGTGACGCTCCCAGACCCCCTCAACCTCCCCGGTCAGGTCCCTGTGTCAGTAATAGAGATAAGAGTGATGTCACTGTGAAGCTCCCAGACCCCCTCACCTCCCCGGTCAGGTTCCTGTGTCAGTAATAGAGATAAGAGTGATGTCACTGTGACGCTCCCAGACCCCCTCACCTCCCCGGTCAGGTCCCTGTGTCAGTAATAGAGATAATAGTGATGTCACTGTGACGCTCCCAGACCCCCTCACCTTCCCGGTCAGGTCCCTGTGTCAGTAATAGAGATAATAGTGATGTCACTGTGACGCTCCCAGACCCCCTCACCTCCCCGGTCAGGTCCCTGTGTCAGTAATAGAGATAAAAGTGATGTCACTGTGACGCTCCCAGACCCCCTCACCTCCCCGGTCAGGTCCCTGTGTCAGTAACAGAGATAAGAGTGATGTCACTGTGACGCTCCCAGACCCCCTCACCTCCCCAGTCAGGTCCCTGTGTCAGTAATAGAGATAACAGTGATGTCACATTGACGCTCCCAGACCCCCTCACCTCCCCAGTCAGGTCCCTGTGTCAGTAATAGAGATAACAGTGATGTCACTGTGACGCTCCCAGACCCCCTCACCTCCCCGGTCAGGTCCCTGTGTCAGTAATAGAGATAATAGTGATGTCACTGTGACGCTCCCAGACCCCTTCACCTCCCCGGTCAGGTCACTGTGTCAGTAATAGAGATAAGAGTGACGTCACTGTGACGCTCCCAGACCCCCTCACCTCCCCAGTCAGATCCCTGTGCCAGTAATAGAGATAATAGTGATGTCACTGTGACGCTCCCAGACCCCCTCACCTCCCCTGTCAGGTCCCTGTGTCAGTAATAGAGATAAGAGTTATGTCACTGTGACGCTCCCAGACCCCCTCACCTCCCCAGTCAGATCCCTGTGTCAGTAATAGAGATAAGAGTGATGTCACTGTGACACTCCCAGACCCCCTCACCTCCCCAGTCAGGTCCCTGTGTTAGTAATAGAGATAACAGTGATGTCACTGTGACGCTCCCAGACCCCCTCACCTCCCCGGTCAGGTCCCTGTGTCAGTAATAGAGATAAGAGTGATGTCACTGTGACGCTCCCAGACCCCCTCACCTCCCCGGTCAGGTCCCTGTGTCAGTAATAGAGATAAGAGTGATGTCACTGTGACGCTCCCAGACCCCCTCACCTCCCTGGTCAGGTCCCTGTGTCAGTAATAGAGATAAGAGTGATGTCACTGTGACGCTCCCAGACCACCTCACCTCCCCGGTCAGGTCCCTGTGTCAGTAATAGAGATAAGAGTGATGTCACTGTGACGCTCCCAGACCCCCTCACCTCCCCGGTCGGGTCCCTGTGTCAGTAATAGAGATAAGAGTGATGTCACTGTGACGCTCCCAGACCCCCTCACCTCCCCGGTCAGGTCCCTGTGTCAGTAATAGAGATAAGAGTGATGTCACTGTGACACTCCCAGACCCCCTCACCTCCCCAGTCAGGTCCCCGTGTCAGTAATAGAGATAAGAGTGATGTCACTGTGACGCTCCCAGACCCCCTCACCTCCCCAGTCAGTTGGAAGAGTCTCTCTGTCACTTCCTGCTCAGTGGCGTATAGGTGCTGTATGCATGTGCACAGCATCAAATCACTGTAGACACAGGGGCAGGGTGCCCATATAGTGACATTTTATGGGGCTGACTTGACTTACTTTGTAGTGATGTTGGGGGGGTGAGAGTCTGATCCATCTATCTAGAAGCCTTTCAAAAATCGACTGGCAGTCTTGTCCGTCCGGAGACGTGGGGAAGTGTAACTGCTGGAATCATGGCGATTTACCTCTCTGCGCTGCCCACAGACTGCTTACCTATATGATGGTGGTGCACCGTCTGTGTTGTGTCGACGGGGCTGTCCCTCCCAGATTAGGTGGCCAGAGTTTTGGTATGTGCTTCATCTGGTTTTTTTGATCTATATAAAAACACTGGACTCTGATCCATCTGTATGATAATGCAGCACAGGAGACTGCTCCACCTGTACTTTATATTATACTGGCATCTGATCCATCTTCTGTATGATAATGCAGCACCAGAGACTGCTCCACCTGTACTTTATATTATACTGGCATCTGATCCATCTTCTGTATGATAATGCAGCACCAGAGACTGCTCCACCTGTACTTTATATTATACTGGCATCTGATCCATCTGTATGATAATGCAGCACCAGAGACTGCTCCACCTGTACTTTATATTATACTGGCATCTGATCCATTTGTATGATGGTAAGGCAGCACCAGAGACTGCTCCACCTGTACTATATATAACACTAGGATATGACCCATCTGTATGACAATGCAGCACCAGAAACTGCTTCACCTGTACTATATATAACAGTGGCCTGATCCATCTGTATGATGATAATGCAGCACCAGAGACTGCTCCACCTGTACTATATAATATAACACTGGAATCTGATCCATCTGTATGAGGATAAGGCAGCACCAGCGACTGCTTTAACTGTATTATATTATATATATACATATATATATATATAATAACACTGGAATCTGATCCATCTGTAAAAGGATAAGGCAGCACCAGAGACTGCTCCACCTGTATAACAGTGCGTTATAGCATACCTGCTGCCAGGCACAGCAATGGCCGCTCTCTGCACTGTCTGCAGCTTCCAGCTGGGAGTCAGACTGTGACCCGGATATGGACGCTGTACAACCTTGTACATAGCCCCGCCCCTGTCACCCCTCCAGTGCTGTGATTGGCGTGCAGGGTAGCAAATGAGGCGGCCCAAATAAAGAAGCATGCCTGCTAATTAGCATAAACCAGCACGTGACCGCTCTCACAGCTTCATCACTAGAGGAACAAGTCACTGTACTGCTGTCCTACATTACATATATATATAAAATTATATTTATATAGTTATTAATTATTACATTAATAATATGTAATTTATAGGCATAGGGACAGCCAAATGTCTAGGACTGTCGCTCGCCACAGATTTATATTCCCCCTCCAGGTATACGTGGACCCAGGGCATGATGGGAAAATTACCTAAACTGCATGGGATCTAGACACTACCGGGTAGCCAACCCTAGTCCTCGAGAGCTACCAACAGTGCATGTTTTACAGGTCTCCTCACAGAATCACAAGTGAGCTAATTAGCTCCATCTGTGGATCTTTTAAAATGTGTCAGTGATTAATGAGTGCAGCTGTGCAGCAGCTAGGTTGTCTGGAAAATGTGAACTGTTGGTAGCTCTCGTAGGCTTGGGTTGGCTACCACTGGTCTAGGACATGCATGGGGAACCTTCGGCCCTCCAGCTGTTGTTGAACTTCACATCCCAGCATGCCCTGCTACAGTTTTAGCATGGTCAATTAGCAAAAAAATGTAGCAGGGCATGCTGGGATGTATAGTTCACCAACAGCTGGACAGCCGAAGGTTCCCCATCACTGGTCTAGACCCTGCAAGCCACAAAGTACATTGTAAGCAGGAGCCTGGGGCTGCCGTGACAGAGTATAAATGGCGGTTAGCGGCGCTAACAGGTAGGGACGGATGACAACAGCACGCCGCTAGTGAATGGTACCATTGTATAAAAAACATTGATGGTTGAGAAACATCGCAATGCGATGTCCATCCCTACTATCCAGGGACACACGGCAGTGACCGATCGGAGGGCAATAGCGCTGTAACCCTGCCTCTCTACAAAGAACCGAGTTGTATCCAGTGGCGGCGGCAAAGAGAGAACATTGTAGAATTAAATATGGAGCCAAGCAGTGAAAGGGAGGGGGAGGGAGGGAGGGGGGGGAGAGAATCGGACCTCTACAGCAGGGCAAAAGCAATCTGCTCACATGGAGACACATGGTCGAGTCAAGGAGTGGGATGGGAAGCCGTGTCCTGTAAGTGCAGCAGGCTGGCTGCTCTACCCGCCTCCTGCTTCACACTTTTTTTTCCCCAAAAAATCCCCCACTTCCAGGTCAGTGGAAATGAAGTGCCGGTATGCCGTACTGCTATATACTAGCCCACTTTGACCACGGTATGTGCGTGTGTGTGTATATATATATATATATATATATATATAAAATCTCTGGAGAAATAAGAACAGGCATTCGACAGTGCATGTAAATGTTTAAAAGATATTTATTCCATCACAAATAACAGAGGGGAAAAGGTAGTGGATCCCGCACAAAGTTGATTACGAAATGCGTAGGGGCGTGGCCTAGCGTCGAGATTACAGTCTGGTGTTGGGGAGCTGTGGACTGAGTGTAACCTGCTCCGACACTAAGGTGCTGTGCACCGAGTTTGTGCTGTTTGCTTGCGGTGATTGGAGCCGCCAACGTTGGTACGTCATCCACTACCTTTTCCCCTCTGTCTTTTGTGATGGAAGAAATAGCTTTTAAACATTTACATGGCACTTTTTTCACAACACCGTCTGGGACTTTTAGTTCCCCAGGACTGGACATAGTAATTACTCAGCGCAATGTTGTTTGTCTTCTAATATATAATTTTTTTAGGTACTTGTTTCCTAGCACGGCCACACCGATTTACATCGGGGTGGTCGTGTCGGAAAAATCGGGTCGATCGCATCGCATGCGATTTGGTCGCATGCGATGCGATCGACGCGACCGACCCGAATTTTTGATTGAATGAAATGTAAATCGGGTCCCTGGGACCCGATTTTACATTGGATTCAATGTAAAATATTCCCAACCCCCCCCCAAATTTAACGGCGTAAACCCCACCCCACGATAGACGCCAACCCGAAGCGTGGCGAGCGCAGCGAGCCCGCGAGGGGCGGCGGTGCGCGTCCTCCGACCTTTTCATTCCCCTACTATCCACGTCGGCGTGGAGTTGAGAATAGAATAGTGTGGCGAGCGCAGCGAGCCACCGAGCCCGAAGCGTGGCGAGCCCCGCGAGGGGACGCGTATACCTGTGAAGTTATACGCGTCCGCTCGCCACGCTTCGGGCTCGCCACACTATTCTATTCTCAACTTCACGCCGACGTGGATAGTAGGGGAATGAAAAGGTCGGAGGACGCGCACCGCCGCCCCTCGCGGGCTCGCTGCGCTCGCCACGCTTCGGGTTGGCGTCTATCGTGGGGTGACGACGGGGACATCTATAATGTGAAATGGGTCATATTGGCCCATTTCACATTTTTCACATTTTTTCACGATTTCAATGTTAAAAAATATTTTAACACTGAAGCCTATGGAAAAATCGGGGGCATCGCGTCGTGACCAATGTTAATGGTCCCGACCGACGCGATGCCCCCGATATTTTACCTTTCCCGACACGATTTCAATGTTAAAATATTTTTTAACATTGAAGCCTATGGAAAAATCGGGGGCATCGCGTCGGTCGCGTCGGGACCAATGTTAATGGTCCCGACCGACGTGATGCCCCCGATATTGTGTCTTAGCCGGCCAAATGGACCTGATTTCAAAGGAAATCGGGTCCATTGTGTGGATCGTGTACCTTAACTTAAAGGTACACGATCCATAAGATTGTGGCCGTGCTAGGAAACAAGTACCTTTTTTTATTTATATATACTTTAGAATAATGTCCAGAACCTATTCTCCCTGATATAATATCCTTGGTTGATCTTAATGCATACAATTCCGAAAACTATTTATTATTTATATATTTGTTACGTTTCTTATATAGCGCACACATATTCTGCAGCGCTGTACAAAGAATAGTTGAACACTCACATCAGTCCCAGCCCCAGTGGAGCTTACAATCTATATTCCCTACCACATGTACACGCACACACAGACATTCTAGGGTTAATTTGATGGGAGACAAATAACCTACCAGTATTTTTGGGGGGATTGTGGGAGGAAACCGGAGTACTCAGAGGAAACACACACACAAGTACGGGGAGAATATACAAAATCCACACAGGGTGGGAATCGGACCCATGACCTCAGTGCTGTAAGGCAGTAGTGCTAACCATTACACCGTCCGTACTGCCCCAATTAAGCTGTGTACACACGGTGCAATATATTGCTCAGTGTCCAGTTTTCATCAGCGACCAGATATGGCCGCTGATGAACAGGAGCCTGCCGGGGGAGCCGCAGAGGGAAACAGCTGATCACAGGAGCAGGCTCCTGTGTCCAGCGACCATTAGGGGGCTAAACACGGGAGTGTGCACCCGGCAATTTATTGCCGCAGCACAAACAAATCACTGGCAATATTGCCAGACTGATTCCTAGTGAAGAATTTATCTGACAAAGTGCTTCAGCACTGATCGCTAATTAGAGTATTGGGAAATTGAGCGATTAGGCCCGAAAACCCTCACTTTACCCTCAGCTTTGGAGATGTAATGACCTCATTATTTAGAGCGAGACAAACAAAAAAGCCTCCACTGGTGATCTACCAACACAAGTCTGAGGAAATGGCATATCGGACATTTAAATAATAATACAAGTCAAATATACAGAAATTAATTGACGCAATAAAGGATCTGATTCAGGCCTGTGCGCCAGGTAAGTGCCGGCCGCCCGTGCAAATCCCCGCATTTGCATGCTAGTGGAGGTGTATGCCCACACATCCCTTCTCTTGCGGCTGCATGGGCAAAAAAACATTTGATGGTTGCTCGCCATCGAATGATCCCTCCCCCCGTTCGAAGAGCTAAAGGTGCCCACACACTAGAACGATTTTCTGGCCGATTTCCGATAAATCGGCCGATATCTTGTTTGATGTTTACCGATAATCGGCCGATTTCGGGCCGATGCGCGCTCCCGTGGATCTTTTACTAAATTTTCTGATCTTACGTGCTGCGCAAAAGATCAGAAGATTTAACAAAAGATCCATAGGAGCGCGCACGGGATCTTTGGTAAAGATGTGCGCTTCCCTGAAATCTTTTGTCCAGGACAGGCAAAAGATTTGAAGGCTAATTTATGCGAACATCTTACGATCGCAGATCTTTCTAGTGTGTGGATGTGCCCTGCATGTGCGACCTCTTGGCGCAGTGGCAGATTGGTGGGCCCAGGAAGATCGTGGAGGTCGATGAATCCATGTTTGCACGCATGCTCCCACAGCAGTGGGTTTTTGGCGGTATCTGCCGTGAGACGGGCCAGTGCTTCCTGTGTATGGTGCCTCGGAGAGATGCTGCCACATTGATGGTGGCGATTGTGGACAACGTCAAGGCAGGCACCACTATTTAAAGTGACTGTTGGAGGGGATACACCGCAGAGGAACTGCAACGTGCAGAACCATAGATCCAATTTTGTAGATCCTACAACAGGCGTGCATACGCAAAATATCGAGCGCCTGTGGGGCGCGTGCAAGTGGCGCAACAAATTTATTTGGAGGCAAACATTGGGTGCAGAGAACCCTTTTGAAAGAGCCCTGTTCGCACTGACCCTCCTTCCTAAAGAGGACTGAGGATTTCATTATTATCTTTTTATTGCAAATTATTATTTGTGATTTATTATTTTATATTTAATCTTTCTTATCTTTATTGTTATTGAATCATTATTATTATTATCTTTATTAATCTTTTTCATATATTTCAGTAAAAATTACAGTTCTTTGTAATGTCGTCATTACTGTCTCAGATGTAGGATATGGTTGGTGTGAATGTGTTCCTAAAACACCCCCACTATCCACGCCACCCCGAAGCGTGTCGAGCGCAGCGGAACGCGTCCTCCGACCTTTTCATACCCCCACTATCCACGTCGGCTCCCGAAGCGTGGCGAGCGGACGCGGATTACTTTACATGTATTCCACGTCCCCCCGCTTCGGGGTGGCGTGGATACTGGGGGTGACGCAAAAAATCCAAAGAGATGCTTACAATCACATGCCATACTATGCACATATCACATTTCATTGCATTACATGGCATAGTAAGCACCCATCACATCTCATGGCATGGGTGCTTATACAATCAAATATCGCTTTGCATCGCATTTGGTGCCATGCAATCCTATGTGATATTTAATTGTACAAGCAGTCCTGTGCATTTAACATGGACATCGCATCGCACAGCACTATACACGGTACGCGATGCGATTTTCATACGCAGAATCGCCCACTAAGCAATTTGCTTAGTGGGTGCCGTTCTAGGAAACAGGTACCAGAATCCCTTCCTCCTGAGTGTACGAAACCTCCTCTCCTCCAGTATAAGTGGATGCCTTCATGTCCTGCTCACCGGCATTGCGGTCCAGAGGGTGTCTGATAGTTCCTTACATTGGCCCCTTGCTATATATTTGCCCTTCGCTGAACCTTTTCCAGTTCTACCATGTCCATTTTTGCATTGTGGAGTCCAGAAATGCATTCCGAATTCTAGATTGGGTCTAACCAGGGCCTTATACCGCGTCATCCCTTGTTTCCATGCCCCTTATCATACAGGCTGGCATCCTAATGGCCTTATTAGCTGCTCCCTGACGCTGAGCATTGCACCTGAGTTTATTATCAATTTGTACCCCTAGGGCCTTCATGGCTAACCTTGACACTCCAGATGTTTTTAAACTACACATCCCAGCATGCTCTGCTTCAGTTTTGCTACTCTGGCCATGCTAAATCTGATGCAGAGCATGCTGTGACGTGTAGTTCAACAACAGCTGGAGTGTTACAGTTAGCCATCAAGGCCCTAGGGCAGTGGTTCCCAAACTGTGTGCCGTGGCTCCCTGGGGTGCCTCAGGACACATGCAGGGGTGCCCTGGGTTGGTGGTCCAGGACCAATTCAAATTATTAATTGTTAATTATTTATGAGCAAAACCGGTGCTGGTGGCTGTCAATCATAAAATGTGTACAAACAGCAGCAAATCCTGCCCTTTACCACATAACTGACCCTAAGAATCACATATAAACTCAATCTAATTATTTATTTGGTGGCCTAGGGGTGCCGTGAAAAAAAATCTGATACTCTAGGGTGCCGTGAATCAAAAAAGATTGGGAACCTCTGCCCTAGGGGGCCTTCTCCAATTGCAATTCTCCCAACTCTACACCGTCAAGACTAGAGTGTAGCTAGCACACTGGTTATGTCTCCCAAGATGCATGACCTCACATTTAGCAACATTGAAACAGATTTTTTTTTTTTTTGAGAATAATTTTTTTATTTTTCTTTAAAGTGAGCAAAAAAGAAACAATGTACAAACAATGAAGTTGCAAACAATACAGTTGTACATCCAGTGCACATACTGCACAAATACTGCACGAAGCATATCAAACAATACATTGTACATTGGGACATTTAGAACACTATATGAGTGCCTGCAGATGGACTTCACAAGATAGAGAAGTCAAAGTAATATGATAGTAAGTTGCGGTTAGAAATGTCATTTGAAGATAGCACTCAAACGTGTGTTGTATTTTGGAATATTTCTGGGAGGGGTAGGAAGGGAGAGAGGGGTGGTAGAGGGGGGGGGGGGGGGGGGGGGTTAGCCGGTTGGTTCAGTTTGTGTATGTTGAGTTTACATTGATATGGACTAGTATGAGTGTATGGGTGTACTCATATGGTGCTTAGAGGGGGTTCGGCCCCAAAGTGTGCAGTCCATGGTGACCAGGTTTTAATGAAGAGGTCAGGAGTATCGTGTAGAATTGCGGTAATTCGTTCTAGTCTGTAGGTTTGCCATATTGCATTAATAGTGGCTACTGTTGTGGGGGGTGTAACGGCTTTCCAATTTGATGCAATTTGACATTTGGCTGTGTTCAGAATATGTTTGGCTAGCTTTTGTTGGTGACTAAGAGCTTGAGGGATAGGACGGGACAATAGAGAGTAATAGGGGGAACTTGGGATTGTGATATCAAGAACGTCGGATATTAGTTTATGAATTTTAGTCCAGTAACATCGGATGTGGGGGCAACTCCACCATATATGCAGCAGGGTTCCACGATGTCCGCATAGCCTCCAACATCTATCGGAAGAGGAGGGGTAGAATGAGTGGAGACGGGAAGGGACCAGGTACCATCTGCAATATATCTTGTAGGAGTTTTCTTTTATTCGTACTGATATAGAGCTTTTGGTGATTTCCGTTCTGATTTCTGTCCAGTCTTCGATAGTTAGTGTCTCCCCTATCTCCTGTTCCCATGCTATTTCTTGGGGCTCTTTTTGGGGGGGGGGGGGAATTGTGTGAGTAAGGCTTGATAGATAGTAGAGAGCAATCCTTTGGTCGTGTGATGAGACTGGCAGAGGGACTCTAGAGTGGTTTTGTCTCTCGTCAGGGGATGCTTAGTTATTGAGTTGTGAAAGTGGCGTAACTGTAGAAATTGATAGAATGCCGAGTTGGGGAAGGCGAAGCGGGCTTGTAAATCTGCAAATGAGGGGAACGCGTTAAGGGGAGCAATGTCTAATGGAAATAGGATATTTTTGCGGGTCCAAGAGTCAAATGTTTGGTGGTTTATACCTGGAGCAAAATTAGGGTTGTTCCATAAAGGGATTAGGAGGGGGTGGAAAGATCGGAGCTGATAAAGCCGGGAGCAGAGGTCCCATATGGATAGGGTAAAGCGAATAGTGGGTAATATGTTGGGGTTTCGTGGGCGTTGTCTCTGAGGGGTCCAAAGAAGGCTATAAGGAGAGTACATTTGGAGAGAAGCTGCTTCTATATGTGTCCAGACTCTGTTGGGTGGCTCTGTAAAATTTCAATAGGTCAGGGATTCCGAGACCTCCTGCAGAACGAGGCTTGTGTAGAAGTCGCATTCTAACCCTAGGCTTTTTCCCTGCCCATATGAACATGGTGATGTCTGTTTGGAGCTTTTTAAGTATGATACTGGGCATGTGTATAGGAAGAGTTTGCCATAGGTATAATAGGCGGGGTAATAGAGTCATCTTAACTGCTGACATGCGTCCAAACCAAGATATATAATGTTTAGTCCAGGAGGCAAGGTCTGTTTTAATGGAGGAGAGTAGTCTGGGGAAGTTGGCTGTATAAAGGCTAGAGTAGGATTTGGTTAAGTAGATACCCAGGTATTTGAGTTTGTCAGTTTGCCATCTAAACGGGAAGGTGGCTTGCAGAAGTCTGAGGTCTGGGATATGCAGGGCTAGTAATTCCGTTTTATCAGTGTTGATTTTGTAAGTTGAGAGTTGGCTGTAGGTTTTGATTTCTTCTAATAGGTTTGGAAGGGAAGCACAGGGGTCGGTTAAGGTCAAAATGACATCATCAGGATATAGTGCAATCTTGTGGTGTCGGTTACCTACAGTGATACCTGATATGTTTTGGCTTAATCTAATTCTAGCCGCTAATGGCTCCATAATCAAGGCAAATAGTAGGGGGGAGAGAGGGCAACCTTGGCGGGTACCATTTCTAATGAGAAGAGGATCTGAGATTAATCCGTTAACAAGGACAGACGCTGAAGGGTTATGGTAGAGGGCTGATATACCTTTGTAAAAGGCGCCGTGTAGGCCGATGGCCATAAGGGTTTGTTGTATGAAGGGCCAAGCTACCCTGTCAAAGACTTTCTCGGCGTCGAGGGCTGCCACAAGAGTTGGTGAGGATCTATTATTTGTAAGGTGTATGAGGTTAATGAGTCGTCTGGTGTTATCCGCGGCTTGCCTATTTGGAACGAAGCCGACTTGGTCGGGGTGAATGAGGGAAGGCAGAACAGGGGCAAGTCTACTGGCTAGTATTTTTGCGAAGAGCTTTAGGTCTACATTTAAAAGGGAGATAGGTCTGTAATTCTTGATCTCGAGGGGGTCTCTGTCTGGTTTGGGAATGACAATTATGTTAGCTCTAGTAGTAGCTTCGTTGAGGGGCTCTCCTTGGAGTAATGAATTAAATAAAGAGTGGAGCATCGGGAGTAAGGGGGTGGTACATTTTTTATAGTATAGAGCAGTGAGGCCATCTGGGCCGGGAGCCGCTGATCTTCGCATTTGTTTTATAGCTGATGTGATCTCTTCTGTCGTAATGGGGGCATTGAGTGACGAAATGTCTGAGATAGAGAGTTTTGGGAGATGACAGGAAGTAAGGTATTGTTGCATGTTGAGTATGTGTTGGGGGTCAGCAGAAGGAAGGTTGTAAAGGGATGCATAATAATCCCTGAATTGAGATGACATGGTTGTGGGGTTGAATGTGATGGAGCCATCTGCACATCGGAGTGAGGCTATACGGTTATGTGTACGTTTGGCCTGTAATTTACGGGCTAGGAGGGTGTCGGCTTTATCTGACTTTTCGTAAAACCTCTGACGCGCCCACAGCAGCGCTCTGACTGCTTTTTTAGAGAGGATTTGGGACAATTGACCTTTAATCGTTAAGATTTTTGAGTAAAGTTTCTTTTTAGGTCTGTGTGGATGTAGGCGAGTCAGATTCGCTAATTCTGTTTCTAGGTCCATGATGCGTTGGGCCTCGATTTTTTTTTTGTCTTGAGGTAAGGCTGATAAGAAGGCCACGGATGGTGGCTTTATGAGCTTCCCATAACAGGGAGGGGGCAATGTCTGGGGTCGCATTTTCAGTGTAGAAATTTTTCAGTGCTTCAGTGATGTCTGTGATATTAGATTTTTTGAGAAGAATAGATTCATTTAAACGCCACGTACGGTTAGTAGGGGGTGTGTGGGATATAGATATTTCAAGTATTATGGCGGAGTGGTCTGACCAGGGGAGGGGGAGTGTTTGGGCAGCTCGAAGTTTTCGGGTTGTATCTCGGTCGACAAAGAAGTAATCTATACGGGTGTAGAGATCGTAGGGTGGGGAGTAATGTGTAAATCCTTTTGCCGAAGGGTATAGGGTTCTCCATCCATCGTATAGATTGTATAGTGTTAGTTGAGATTGAAGAAGTTTGGATAGTTTGATTTGAGCAGAAGGGGTTGAGCTAGGGTGAGATCTGTCTAACTGGGGATGAAACAGATTTTTTATTTATCTGCCCACTCCTCAAGTTTGTCCAAGCCCCTTGTAGCATGGAGACACCCTGATCTGTTTTAAGTACCCTGTACATTTTATACCCCTTTCACACCGCAGCTATAACACGGTATATTGCAGTTTTTAAAATGTTTTGAAACTGTTATAGCGCCAGAGTGAATTTACCGGTTCTAGAAAACCGGTATTTCAAAACGGTTCAGAGCCAGTTTTTATGCAGTATGAATGGCTCAGAACCGGTACTTAGGGGTAGATTTATTATATCGACGCTATAACAGTTCCTGCGTCGCCTCATTAGTGAGGCGAAGCAGGAGGGGACACGATATATCAACATCTTGCCGGCCGAAGCGGGGGAGGGCTAACTCCCCCCTTCTGCGATGTCCCCTCCTGGAGACAGTGCATCAGTTAATACTGATGCGCTGTCTACCCCCTCCCTGGCCGGCTGACTGTGCATGCGCAAGATCCCCAGTGCAGCTCAGATCCAGCAGCAGGGACAGCGCTGTCCCTGCTGTGGGCATAGGGCATCGCCGTTTGCAGCTGTCGAAGTCGATAGCTGCGGGCAGAGGGGCGGAACATTCAGCGATGCTGGCCGTTCATAAATAAGGCAGGGGCGCAATACAAAATATGCCTCCTGCCCCACACCCCCGCCGTTAAAGTACCTGCTAAGCGGGTGTCATAGATCAGGGTAAGTGATATCCCCTGCCATACGGCACGGAGATAGCGCATATTCCCCTGATCGTCAGATAATAAATCTACCCCTTAGTACCCAGGCAGCAGTGAGCACTGAGCTGGTCCCGCTCCGTGCATATCTAATGAGCTGTAATCCAGCTCATTACATATACAGGGGGCGGGGACCCGGTCATTAGATATGCACGGAACGGGACAAGTTCAGTGCTGACTGCTGCCTGGGTCATCTGTCAGCCAGCAACGCCCACTATATATATATATATACGCAACATATATGATGTTCAGGGGGGGGTGCACCAAACTATTTCTTGTCACAGCCACACAACCACAACTTTTTTCTATGGGTGAAACAGGTTCAATGTGAAAGGTACAAAAACGGTAATTAACCGGTAAAATAGCGTTTACAACATGCGTCGTGAAAGGGGTTTAACTTGCTCTGATCCATTTTAAGAAACATTTTGAATACCGGGTCTAAGGTTTTGCGGTGTGAAAGCAGCATTGGTATCATCCGTGAAGATGGAATCGCTTATTAGTAGTCCATTTTCTATATCATTAACGAATATGTCGAATAGAAGAGGCTCCAGCACGGAACCCTGCGGTAACGCCACTCAGTGCTGGTATCCAGTTTGCAAATGCCGGAACCCTGCAGTACGCCACTCAGTGCTGGTATCCAGTTTGCAAATGCCGGAACCCTGCGGTAATGCCACTCAGTGCTGGTATCCAGTTTGCAAATGCCGGAACCCTGCGGTAATGCCACTCAGTGCTGGTATCCAGTTTGCAAATGCTCCTGTAGATGGTTTTTTACCCAGATACATTAGGTTGACATATTAAATAGCTCGGTATGGCTAAGGTCAATGTGGACAGAAGGTGGACACAAGCATTAGGTCGACAATGGGAAGATCACACAATATAATATAACAGTGTGCCGAGGGAGGGAATACGGGGACATGGTACACTGATACGGAGGCCTTGTCAACTTATGTCAGGGTGGTCTACTTTATGGCTGCCCTCTGGGAGAGGGAAGCCTGTTCCTTCAAAACATGGGGGGCTGGGCAGCTGAAGGGGTAAGAAAGGGGCAGCATGTGGGCGGAGCTACAAAGGTACGTTGTGTTTTGGGGTGTGGCCAGCACGATTGCGTCATTGTACATTGCACGTGGGGGGGCGGACACCCTTGTCATCTGCTGAGCACAGCGTCTATTCCCGCAGCCAGAAGGGCTGGGGACATGGCTAGAGGCTGACAGAGCCTCTGGGCCATGCCCCCACAGCATCAAAGCAGGGGCGTGGCCTCGTGAGAAAAAGCAATTATACACCACACCCCACACCCTTTTAAGCCACGCCCCCTAATTTCAGGGCCTGTGTAGCTCTTCTCTGAGCCTGGAAGTTGGGAGGTATGCTTTATTGTGTCAATACAATCAATTAAAGGAGCACATTGAGGTGATAGAACAATATATTTAATTTAGAAAGCCCATTTATAAAATCAAATACTTAAAAAATTCAGCTCGTGAGTCAAACTCCAGTCACAGATCATTTTGGTTTCACTTTCTGTTAAGGAGTAATATGGTCCGTTGAGCGGCCTCTAGTGGTCACCGGCGATACTTCACCACAAAGTGTGGCGAGCACAGCGAGCCCCACAAGGGGACGCTGAAAACGAGACCGAAGCGTTGTGGGTGCAGCGGAATACACGTCAAGTAATCCACACATTATAAAGTCAGCTCCAAACCCACGTTGATAGTGGGGGTATGAACAGGTCGGGAGGACGCGTACCGCATCCCCTCGTGGGGCTCGCCCTGCTTCGGGGTGACGTGGACAGTGGGGATGTGCTAAATTGCATTGCATGCAATTTGCATGCGATGCAATCTGCGGGCAGGGGCAACGTGAAACTACACAAGTACCATCGCATGCAATATGATTTCCCTGCCGCCATGAAACTACACAAGTACCTACTTTCCTTTCAATATACCCAATTAATCTTTATTACCTTGCAAAATAGATAAGAAAAATAACAAATACACAAGAATATAATTACAACAATCGGCTCAAACGTTTATACAATGGCGGGAAATAAAAAGGCTAAAGTTGCCCATACACGCCCCGATACTGGCGTGCCTTTTGAGCTAAATTAGCATCGCATCCCATGCGTTGTGCATGCGATGCAATAAAAAGACAGTACAAAAAGTATGTGCACCACACACTTATTGTACTGTGCGATGAGACGCCGCGGGAGCGCGCATCTCAAAGCACACATAACATCGGCAGTATCGGGACGTGTTTGGACACCTTTACTGATTTCTGTTCATTTGAGAAAATACTTTCAATTTACAAAGTTTCACAGGGGACTTTAAGTGAATAATTCTTTAATAGGATGGGACTTCAATCATTTCCCTAAATCGGAACAAAATTTATTTTCCCCCCATTTTTAGGGCGACTTGGATTCACCCGTCACGATTTTTAAACTGGTCAAAGAAAATCGGCACAGTCAAAAATCACCAGAATTGATCGCAGGGCAAATTTTTTCTCAAACTGGGCAAAAGCATGCACTGCAGGTGAGGCAGATGTAACAAGTGCAGAGACTTAGATTTGGGAGGCGTTATTTTGTTTCTGTGCAGGGTAAATACTGGCTGCTTTATAACTACACTGCAATTTATTTTTCCGTTTTAACAAACCTCACCCAAATCTAACTCTCTCTGCACATGTTACATCTGCCCCACCTGCAGTGCTCATGGTTTTGTCCATTTTAAGTACAAATTTGCCCTGCAATCATGTCTGAATTAGGCCTCTGTCTTTCACCTATGTAATGTCTCGGTTATAACAAGATATCATTTCTGTGTAAAGCATTTTCCACTCTCAGAACTTGGAAACCGCTATTAACCTGTGTGAGTTCTCTGATGTCTAACAAGAGCCGATTTCTGTGGAAAACATTTCCCACATTCAGAACATGGAAACGGCTTCTCGCCCGTGTGACTTCTCTGATGTCTGATCAGATGCGATTTATGTGTAAAACGTCTCCGACACTCAGCACATGCAAACGGCTTCTCCCCTGTGTGAATTTTCTGATGTGAAGCAAGATGCGCTTTCTGTGTAAAACATTTCCCGCAATCTGAACACGTAAATGGTTTCTCACCGGTGTGAGTTCTCTGATGTTTGACAAGAGCCGATATGTGCCTATAACATTTCTCACACTCCATACATGTAAACGGCTTCTCCCCTGTGTGGCTTCTCTGATGGACAACAAGAGCTAATTTCTGTGTAAAACATTTCCCACATTCAGAACATGGAAACGGCTTCTCGCCCGTGTGACTTCTCTGATGTCTGTTCAGATTCGATTTATGTGTAAAACGTCTCCGACACTCAGCACATGCAAACAGCTTCTCCCCTGTGTGACTTTTCTGATGTGAAATAAGTTGCGCTTTCTGTGTAAAACATTTCCCGCAATCTGAACACGTAAATGGTTTCTCACCGGTGTGAGTTCTCTGATGTTTGACAAGAGCCGATAACTGCGAATAACATTTCTCACACTCCATACATGTAAACGGCTTCTCCCCTGTGTGGCTTCTCTGATGGGCAACAAGAGCTGCTTTCTGTGTAAAACATTTCCCACATTCAGAACATGGAAACGGCTTCTCCCCTGTGTGGCTTCTCTGATGGGTGACAATATCTGATTTCTGTGTAAAACATTTCCCACACTCAGCGCATGGAAACGGCTTCTCGCCCGTGTGAGTTCTCTGATGTTTAACAAGTTGTGATTTAAATGTAAAAGATTTATCACACACGCAACATGGAAATGGCTTCACATGAGCCTTAGCTGGCTGAGAAGTATCCGGTGTAAAACATTTTCCATCTACAGCACATATAGAGATGTTGGCTTCTCTAAAAGATGTATTTGGTGTAACAGTCTCTGCGTTAGTAGGGGGTTCCAATGACATAGCTAAAATGTGAGGTGCTGGGTGTATAATTGGGATCATTCGGGTTTCCCCTGGGGAATCCTGTGTGATGATATCTTCTATTTTATAGTCTGGCGATCCAATCGTATAGGCTTCAGGGATATTACTGCTGTTATCTCCATCTGTTGGGAATAAAATAAAAATGTATATATGAATATAGATCCATAACCGATTTTACTTTGTCCGATAAAGATGAAATGTTCATCGAATTGGGAAACACGTTTTATAAATAGTTTATAACGTATTCAATGGCGTTTTAAGATATATGGAGTAAAAGCGTTTATATTAATAATAGAGGTCTAATAGAAGGGCATGGGCCTCATTTAGAAGATATCCGTAATTGGGTTGACGAATGAAAACGTTGACGTGAGTTTTTCATGATTATTTTTTTTAAACCAACTTGTCCTTACGTCACAATCCAAGTGGGCCAAGAGTCAGATTATAGCAGTGAGCAGAGCGCAGCTAGGCACCGATGTACGAAGGCCCAAGTGAGGAGGACATACTACACTTATATATCGGCAGATTTCGATAACACACCCAAAAAAATAGGAAAAACCCATGTCGACATTTTATGGCGTCGACCTTTTTTTCAATGTTTTCCTTTTTCATGTGTCTACTAGGGATGCCAATTCTGGGACAATTTTTCAATCCTGGGATTGACCCCCCCAAATAAAAAAAATATACGCCATACACTAATTTAGGGTCCATTTGATGAAATCTAGAAATTGAAACCAATAAAACCCCACATGAAAAAAAGCACATGTTGAGGTTTTCAGGTGTCGGCTATTGTCGACCAACTATCTGTCGACACTTATACTGTAACCTATGAGATGTCCTGAACAAACATTTCCATGAAATGTACATGAAGACGATACTGGACAGGAGAAATACAGTATTGGACAAGTTTCTGGACACCTAACCATTACACCAGCAGGGACTGTACTGACGGTGTATACGAATATATATACTGTAATATGGGGTCGGTCCCCCTTCTGCAGCTATAATAGCGTCCACGGCTCTTGGGCGGCTTCTCACAAGATCTTGGAGTGTTTTTGTGGGTTTTGTGTCCATTCATTCTGTAGAGCATTTACGGAGGTGAGGACCTGATGTTGGAACGAGAAGGTCTGGTTCACAGTCTCCTCTCCACAGGTGCTGGATGGGGCGGAGTTTATGGGTCTGTGCGGGTCAGTCATGTCCTTCCACACCAAACGCATCAAACCTTAGGGGTTATTCAGACCTGATTGCACGGCTGCAAATTCGCAAACCATGGCGATAGTTAATAGACTTCACATGCGTAGAGATTGTAGCGCACATGTGTGAGGCCATCTTGCTCCCATACCATTATCCCTCCTCCACCAGCCCCATACCATCATCGCTCCTCCACCAGCCCCATACAGTCATCCCTCCTCCACCAGCCCCCGTACCGTTATCCCTCCTCCACCAGTCCCCGTACCGTTATCCCTCCTCCACCAGCACCGTACCGTTATCCCTCCTGCTCCACCAGCCCCTGTACCATCATCCCTCCTCCACCAGCCCCTGTACCATCATCCCTCCTCCACCAGCCCCCGTACCGTTATCCCTCCTCCACCAGCCCCTGTACCTTTATCCCTCCTCCACCAGCCCCGTACCATTATCCCTTCTCCACCAGCCCCCGTATCGTTATCCTTCCTCCCCCAGCCCTGTACCGTTATGCCTCCTCCACCAGCCCCCGTACCGTTATCCCTCCTCCACCAGCCCATGTACCGTTATCCCTCCTCCACCAGCCCATATACCGTTATACCTCCTCCACCAGCCCCCGTACCATTATCCCTCCTCCACCAGCCCTGTACCATTAAACCTCCTCCACCAGCCCATGTACCGTTATACCTCCTCCACCAGCCCTGTACCGTTATCCATCCTTCACCAGTCCCCGTACCGTTATACCTCCTCCACCAGCCCATGTACCGTTATACCTCCTCCACCAGCCCATGTACCGTTATCCCTCCTCCACCAGCCCATGTACCGTTATCCCTCCTCCACCAGCCCTGTACCGTTATCCATCCTTCACCAGTCCCCGTACCGTTATACCTCCTCCACCAGCCCATGTACCGTTATCCCTCCTCCACCAGCCCTGTACCGTTATCCATCCTTCACCAGTCCCCGTACCGTTATCCCTCCTCCACCTGCCCTGTACCGTTATCCATCCTTCACCAGTCCCCGTACCGTTATACCTCCTCCACCAGCCCATGTACCGTTATACCTCCTCCACCAGCCCATGTACCGTTATCCCTCCTCCACCAGCCCATGTACCGTTATCCCTCCTCCACCAGCCCTGTACCGTTATCCATCCTTCACCAGTCCCCGTACCGTTATACCTCCTCCACCAGCCCATGTACCGTTATCCCTCCTCCACCAGCCCTGTACCGTTATCCATCCTTCACCAGTCCCCGTACCGTTATACCTCCTCCACCAGCCCATGTACCGTTATACCTCCTCCACCAGCCCATGTACCGTTATCCCTCCTCCACCAGCCCATGTACCGTTATCCCTCCTCCACCAGCCCTGTACCGTTATCCATCCTTCACCAGTCCCCGTACCGTTATACCTCCTCCACCAGCCCATGTACCGTTATCCCTCCTACACCAGCCCTGTACCGTTATCCATCCTTCACCAGTCCCCGTACCGTTATCCCTCCTCCACCAGCCCTGTACCGTTATCCATCCTTCACCAGTCCCCGTACCGTTATACCTCCTCCACCAGCCCATGTACCGTTATACCTCCTCCACCAGCCCCCTACCTTTATCCCTTCCCCGCCTGCTCCCGTACCATTATCCCTCCTCCACCAGCCCTGTACCATTAGCCATCTTCCACCAGCCCCCGTACCGTTATCCCTCCTCCACCAGCACATGTACTGTTATCCATCCTCCACCAGCCCCGTACCGTTATCCATCCTCCACCAGCCCCCATACCGTTATTCCTCCTCCGCCAGCCCCCGTACCATTATCCCTCCTCCACCAGCCCATGTACCGTTATACCTCCTCTACCAGCCCCCTACCATCATCCCTCCTCCACCAGCCCCCTACCATCATCCCTCCTCCACCAGCCCCTGTACCGTTATCCATCCTCCACCAGTCCCCGTACCGTTATCCCTCCTCCATTAGCCCCCATACCGTTATCTCTCCTCCACCAGTCCCCGTACCGTTATACCTCCTCCACCAGCCCCCTATCTTTATCCCTCCTCCGCCTGTTCCCGTACCATTATCCCTCCTCCACCAGCCCTGTACCATTAGCCATCCTCCACCAGCCCCCGTACCGTTATCCATCCTCCACCAGCCCCCGTACCGTTATCCCTCCTCCACCAGCACATGTACTGTTACCGTACCGTTATCCCTCCTGCTCCACCAGCCCCTGTACCATCATCCCTCCTCCACCAGCCCCCATACCGTTATCCCTCCTCCACCAGCCCATGTACCGTTATACCTCCTCCACCAGCCCCCTAGCCATCATCCCTCCTCCACCAGCCCCCGTACCATTATCCCTCCTCCACCAGCCCCCGTACCGTTATCCATCCTCCACCAGTCCCCGTACCGTTATCCATCCTCCACCAGCCCCCGTACCGTTATCCCTCCTCCAGCACATGTACTGTTACCGTACCGTTATCCCTCCTGCTCCACCAGCCCCCGTACCGTTATCCCTCCTCGGCCAGCCCCCATACCGTTATCCCTCCTCCACCAGCCCATGTACCGTTATACCTCCTCCACCAGCCCCCTAGCCATCATCCCTCCTCCACCAGCCCCCGTACCATTATCCCTCCTCCACCAGCCCCCGTACCGTTATCCCTCCTCCCCCAGTCCCCGTACCGTTATCCCTCCTCCACCAGCCCCCTTACCGTTATCCCTCCTCCACCAGTCCCCGTACCGTTATACCTCCTCCACCAGCCCATGTACCGTTATCCCTCCTCCACCAGCCCATGTACCGTTATACCTCCTCCACCAGCCCCCTACCTTTATCCCTCCTCTGCCTGCTCCCGTACCATCATCCCTCCTCTGCCAGCCCTCGTACCATTATCCCTCCTCCTCCAGCCCCCATATCGTTATCCCTCCCCCGCCAGCTCCTGTACCATTATCCCTCCCCCACCAGCTCCTGTACCATTATCCCTCCCCCGCCATCTCCTGTACCATTATCCCTCCCCCACCAGCTCCTGTACCATTATTCCTCCCCCGCCATCTCCTGTACCATTATCCCTCCCCCACCAGCTCCTGTACCATTATCCCTCCCCCACCAGCTCCTGTACCATTATCCCTCCCCCACCAGCTCCTGTACCATTATCCCTCCCCCGCCATCTCCTGTACCATTATCCCTCCCCCACCAGCTCCTGTACCATTATCCCTCCCCCACCAGCCCCTGTACCATTATCTCTCCTCAGCCAAATTTCACAGTTGGATAATGCTGTCAGGCAGGTAACGTTCTCCCAGTATCCGCCATCTGACTGCCAAACAGAGAAGCGTGATCAGTCACCCCACAGAACACGCTCCCACTGCTCCACAGTCCAGTGTCTGTGCGATACACCACTCCATCCGATGCTTGGCATTGGACTTAGTGACGTGAGGCTGGCATGCAGCTGCTCGCCTATGGGAACCTTTTCCATTGGAAACCCTGAATTCAATCATTAAGATGTGTAGTCAAATACTTTTGTCCATATAGTACAAAGCATTTGTGACTCTATTCTGTACTTCGTGATTATTACTCACCTGTGCTGATTCCTGTAGGAATTTCCTCTTTACATTGCAAATCACCCCTGATATACTGCTCATCTTCTCCTTCTATTACTTCTGCTTTTATATGAGGCACATCTGGGTCTTCTTCTCCCTCTGTACCTTCTGCCTTCATATCAGTCACATACGTCTCTTCTCCTCCCTCTGTATCTTCTACCTTCATATCAGTCACATACGTCTCTTCTCCTCCCTCTGTATCTTCGGCCTTCATATCAGTCACATACGTCTCTTCTCCTCCCTCTGTACCTTCTGCCTTCATATCAGTCACATACGTCTCTTCTCCTCCCTCTGTACCTTCTGCCTTCATATCAGTCACATACGTCTCTTCTTCTCCCTCTGTATCTTCTGCCTTCATATTAGTCACATACGTCTCTTCTCCTCCCTCTGTACCTTCTGCCTTCATATCAGTCACATACGTGTCTTCTTCTCCCTCTGTATCTTCTGCCTTCATATTAGTCACATACGTCTCTTCTCCTCCCTCTGTACCTTCTGCCTTCATATCAGTCACATACGTGTCTTCTTCTCCCTCTGTATCTTCTGCCTTCATATTAGTCACATACGTCTCTTCTTCTCCCTCTGTATCTTCTGCCTTCACATCAGTCACATACGTCTCTTCTTCTCCCTCTGTATCTTCTGCCTTCATATCAGTCACATACGTCTCTTCTCCTCCCTCTGTACCTTCTGCCTTCATATCAGTCACATACGTCTCTTCTCCTCCCTCTGTACCTTCTGCCTTCATATCAGTCACATACGTCTCTTCCTCTCCCTCTGTATCTTCTGCCTTCATATCAGTCACATACGTCTCTTCTTCTCCCTCTGTACCTTCTGCCTTCATATCAGTCACATACGTCTCTTCTCCTCCCTCTGTACCTTCTGCCTTCATATCAGTCACATACGTCTCTTCCTCTCCCTCTGTATCTTCTTCCTTCATATCAGTCACATACGTCTCTTCTTCTCGCTCTGTATCTTCTGCCTTCATATCAGTCACATACGTCTCTTCTCCTCCCTCTGTATCTTCTGCCTTCATATCAGTCACATACGTCTCTTCTTCTCCCTCTGTATCTTCTGCCTTCATATCAGTCACATACGTCTCTTCTCCTCCCTCTGTATCTTCTGCCTTCATATAAGTCACATACGTCTCTTCTTCTCCCTCTGTATCTTCTGCCTTCATATAAGTCACATACGTCTCTTCTTCTCGCTCTGTATCTTCTGCCTTCATATCAGTCACATACGTCTCTTCTTCTCCCTCTGTATCTTCTGCCTTCATATCAGTCACATACGTCTCTTCTTCTTCTTCTATTACTTCTACCTTTATATCAGTCACATCTGGGCCTTCTTCTCCTTCTGTACCTGCCTTCCTATTAGTCAAATATGTCTCTCCTCCCTCTGTATCTTCTGCCTTCATATCCATCACATATGTCTCTTCACTCTCTATATCTTCTACCTTATTACCAGTCAGATCTTAACCCTAAGAAACACACAAAATAATAATAAAAAAAATTAATGTAGATTAATAAGACAATAAAGAAAGAATATCAGGGTATAATCACACCTAGCTTCTCTACAGATCATTTAGAGAGGTCACTTTGGTATTTGGGGAGACCATGTTTGGATAATCCTTCTGGTATTGTTCCAAGGGACTGAAGATTAGCAAAAATAGTACCGATATTTAAAAAAGGAAAAAAGAGACGACCCAGAAACTATAGAACAGTAAGCTTAACTTCGGTCATAGTAAAATAATTTGAGGGTATGTTGAGAGACGGTATACATGAACATTTAATGCTGAATTAGATAATACTAGTAAACAACAAGGGTTTTTAATAGACCTCTTGTTCCTTAATAGATAAAAGTGATGTCGCTGTGACGCTACCAGACCCCCTCAACCTCCCCAGTCAGGTCCCTGTGTCAGTAATAGAGGTAAGTGTGATGTCACTGTGACGCACCCAGACCCCTCACCTCCCCAGTCAGGTCCCTGTGTCAGTAATAGAGATAAGAGTGATGTCACTGTGACGCTCCCAGACCCCCCCACCTCCCCAGTCAGGTCCCTGTGTCAGTAATACACCCGATGCACTGCGATGCGGTACTTTCATACCCCCACTATCCACGTCGGCGTGGAGTTGATCTTATATAGTGTGGCGAGCGTAGCGAGCCACCGAGCCCGAAGCGTGGCGAGCGCAGCGTGCCCCGCGAGGGGACGCGTATTACTTTACATGTATTCCGCGTCTGCTCCCCACGCTTCGGGCTCGGTGGCTCGCTGCGCTTGCCACACTATATAAAATCAACTCCACGCCGTCGTAGATAGTGGGGGTATGAAAAAGTTGTAGGACGCGTACCACCGCCGCTCGCCACGCTTCGGGTACACGTTCATAGTGGGGGTGGAGTGGGGGTGCATTTACATTGTAAGCCCCCATTAAGGTGCTTATACAATTTAAAATCGCATTGTATGCCATATACAATGGTATACAATTTTAAATTGTATACCATCGGGTGCCAATCGCGTCGCATCGCATAACATCGCATGCCTTATGGTCTGCAATGCCATGGGCGCCGTGATAGTACACAAGTACCGAATCTTGCCAATTAATTATAAGGGGAAGAGCTGGATTTACCTTTGCGCCGCCCACACACTCCTTACCTATATGATGGTGGCGCACCGTCTGTGTTGTGTCGACGTGGGCTGCCCCTCCCAGATTGAGTGGCCAGAATTTTGGTATGTGCTTATCTGTTTTTATCTATATAGAAAACACTGGACTCTTTATTTATTTATTACCTGATTCTTATATAGCGCACACATATTCCGCAGCGCTTTACAGAGAATATTATTACCAGTTATTATATAGCGCACACATATTCCGCAGCGCTTTACAGAGAATATTATTACCAGTTATTATATAGCGCACACATATTCCACAGCGCTGTACAGAGAATATCATTACCAGTTATTATATAGCGCACACATATTCCGCAGCGCTGTACAGAGAATATTATTACCAGTTATTATATAGCGCACACATATTCCGCAGCGCTGTACAGAGAATATTATTACCAGTTATTTATATAGCGCACACATATTCCGCAGCGCTGTACAGAGAATATTATTACCAGTTATTATATAGCGCACACATATTCCACAGTGCTGTGTAGAGAATATTATTACCAGTTATTATATAGCGCACACATATTCCACAGTGCTGTGTAGAGAATATTATTACCAGTTATTATATAGCGCACACATATTCCGCAGCGCTGTACAGAGAATATTATTACCAGTTATTATATAGCGCACACATATTCCGCAGCGCTGTACAGAGAATATTACCAGTTATTATATAGCGCACACATATTCCGCAGCGCTGTACAGAGAATATTATTACCAGTTATTTATATAGCGCACACATATTCCGCAGCGCTGTACAGAGAATATTATTACCAGTTATTATATAGCGCACACATATTCCACAGTGCTGTGTAGAGAATATTATTAAGTTATTTATATAGTGCACACATATTCCGAAGCGCTGTACAGAGACTATTATTACCAGTTATTATATAGCGCACACATATTCCGCAGCGCTTTACAGAGAATATTAATACCAGTTATTATATAGCGCACACATATTCCGCAGCGCTGTACAGAGACTATTATTACCAGTTATTATATAGCGCACACATATTCCGCAGCGCTTTACAGAGAATATTATTACCAGTTATTATATAGCGCACACATATTCCGCAGCGCTTTACAGAGAATATTATTACCAGTTATTATATAGCGCACACATATTCCGCAGCGCTGTACAGAGAATATTATTACCAGTTATTTATATAGCGCACACATATTCCACAGCGCTGTACAGAGATTATTATTACCAGTTATTTATATAGCGCACACATATTCCGCAGCGCTGTACAGAGAATATTATTACCAGTTATTATATAGCGCACACATATTCCGCAGCGCTGTACAGAGAATATTATTACCAGTTATTTATATAGCGCACACATATTCCGCAGAGCTGTACAGAGAATATTATTACCAGTTATTATATAGCGCACACAGATTCCGCAGCGCTTTACAGAGAATATTATTACCAGTTATTATATAGCGCACACATATTCCGCAGCGCTGTACAGAGAATATTTGAACATTCCCATCAGTCCCTGCCCCAGTGGAGCTTACAATCTATATTCCCTACCACATGTACACACACACACAGACATTCTAGGGTTAATTTTGTTTGGAGCCAATTAGCCTACCACTATATTTTTGGATTGTGGGAGGAAACCGGAGTACCCGGAGGAAACCCACGCAAGCACAGGGAGAATATACAAACTCCGCACAGTTAGGGCCATGGTGGGAATGGAACCCATGACCTCAGTGCTGTGAGGCAGTAATGCTAACCATTACACGTGCTGCCCATCTCTGATCCATCTGTATGATAATGCAGCACCAGAGACTGCTCCACCTGTACTTTATATTATACTGGCATCTGATCCATCTGTATGATGATAATGCAGCACCAGAGACTGCCCCACCTGTATGATGATAATGCAGCACCAGAGACTGCTCCACCTGTATGATGATAATGCAGCACCAGAGACTGCTCCACCTGTACTATATATAACACTGGAACCTGGTCCACCTGTATGATGATAATGCAGCACCAGAGACTGCTCCACCTGTACAAAACACTAGGATCTGATCCATCTGTATGATGATAATGCAGCACCAGAGACTGCTCCACCTGTACTGTATAATAGAACACTGGTATCTGACTCATCTATATTAGGATAAGGCAGCACCAGCGACTGCTCCACCTGTACTAATTATTTATATATATATATATATATATATATATATATATATTATATATAAAACACTGGAATCTGATCCATCTGTATAAGGATAATGCAGCACCAGAGACTGCTTCACCTGTATAACAATAAGTTATAGCATACCTGCTGCAGCTTCCAGCTGGGTCGGGAGTCAGACTGTGACCCGGATATGGACGCTGTACAGCCTTGTACATAGCCCCGCCCCTGTCACCCCTCCAGTACTGTGATCGGCGTGCAGGGGAGCAAATGAGGCGGCCCCAATAAAGAAGCATGTCTGCTAATTAGCATAAACCAGCACGTGACCTCTCACAGCTTCATCACTAGAGGAACAAGTCACTGTCTACTGCTGTCCTACATTAGAGTGCGAGGCGGCCATGTTCTTATAGTCTGCATAGATGTTTGTGTAAAATGTCACATGAATTGATGTGTGCATGCATACCTCCCAACATGGCCCTCTCCAGGAGGGACACATTGCTCGGTTTCTGGACTTCCCTCATAATGTATGATTGCCATCACCTGTTTCACACAGGTTAATGGATGAGAGGTGTCACCACAGGTGATGGCAATCATTGATTAAGGGAGACGTCCAGAAACAGAGCATTGTGTCCCTCCTGGAGAGAGTCATGTTGGGAGGTATGTGAGTGAGTGTTTTACATATATATAAAATTATATTTATATAGTTATTAATTATTATATTTATAATATGTAATTTATAGGCATAGGGACAGCCAAATGTCTAGGACTGGGGTAGCCAACCCTAGTCCTCGAGAGCTACCAACAGTGCATGTTTTGCAGGTCTCCTCACAGAATCACAAGTGAGCTAATTAGCTCCATCTGTGTATCTTTTAAAATGTGTCAGTAATTAATGAGTGCAGCAGCTAGGTTGTCTGGAAAATGTGAACTGTTGGTAGCTCTCGTAGGCTTGAGTTGGCTACCACTGGTCTAGGACATGCGTGGGGAACCTTCGGCCCTCCAGCTGTTGTTGAACTTCACATCCCAGCATGCCCTGCTACAGTTTTAGCATGGCCAATTAGCAAAAAAATGTAGCAGGGCAAGCTGGGATGCATACCTCCCAACTGTCACGATTTCCGCGGGAACGTCCCGATATTCGGGGACGTTCCCGCATCCCGCCCGGGGCCGCCATTGTCCCGCGGTGGGGGGGGACAGTTGGGAGCCCCCCAGCTTGCCGAGAATAGACGCTGTGCGCATGCGCACAGCGTCTATTCAGCGCCGACGAGCGGCGAAAACGGGGCGTGGCCGGAGTTCGCATCACCCCGTGAGGCCACGCCCCCGCGCGAACGTCCCGACCTCCCAACTTCAAAAGTTGGGAGGTATGGGGATGTGTAGTTCACCAACAGCTGGACGGCCGAAGGTTCCCCAACACTGGTCTAGACCCAAAGTACATTGTAAGCAGGAGCCTGGGGCTGCCGTGACAGAGTATAAATGGCGGTTAGCGGCGCTAACAGGTAGGGATGGATGACAACAGCACGCCGCTAGTGAATGGTACCATTGTATAAAAAACATTGACGGTTGAGAAACATCGCAATGCAATGTCCATCCCTACTATCCAGGGACACACGGCAGTGACCGATCGGAGGGCAATAGCGCTGTTACCCTGCCTCTCTACAAAGAACCGAGTTGTATCCAGTGGCAGCGGCAAAGAGAGAACGTTGTAGAATTAAATATGGAGTGAATGGGAGCTCCGCACCAGGTGTCACAGGCTGCAGAGGGACCGCTCTCCCCATAGCGCAGTGGTACGGGCCCAAATTTAAGGGTGTTGTTTGCCCCAAGAGGCTCCCGTCCATCATAAATGACCCCTCCAATCTGCTGAACATTCAGGTCAATTTGGCTATATAGCCAACAACCTGCATGTTCTGCAGATCCGGGAGATACCACTAAAGGCCCTGTATACTATACAACTTCTCCTGCATGCATGATTCCTGGGTCCAATCACGGGAACGTGCATCAAAGTACGCCAAATACCTGCTATTTGGGCCGATCTCAAATCGCATAGTGTATGGGGGACCTTAACGGTATTGAACATCATTCTTACGGTCTAACCTAGTGTGTATGGGCCTTATCGTATTTAACCCTTTGAGTGTCAAGTGAATTTGTCAAAATAGGTGTGAACATTGCCAAGCAAACCTTCGTATTCTTCACAATGACCTGTAATGTTCCTTATATAGGAAATATCTTTTTTAAACACATTATTTATTTGAATTTATATAACAAATGTGAGGGACGCTGGCGTTTTCTTTGCGGATATGTTGGAACTCAAAGGGTTAACCGGGGACAGATTGTAACAGCCACAGGCACTATAGTTTGTTTAGACAATCCCTTCTGTTCTGCTGATAGATAGTTCTGCAGGATGGAGGTGAGCAGGCTGCGTTTCCTGGGCGACCCCATGCGAACGCAGGCAGGGAGCTGGCTCCTGGGGCGGACATCAGCCGCCCGCCCACTTCTCGGACCAGGACGCAGCAAGTCTAAAGGTGCCCATACACTAGTAAGATTTATCTTCAGATATGACTGGTTGGGATATTGGCTGGACAGGGGGCATTCGCTCGTCCGGTGTTAGAAGGCTCACTATGCAGCAAACCACCGCTGCTTAGAAAACCAAGCAGAATCAGGCCCATTGTTCCAAGTCTCACCTCTTTATATAAATCAATATTAGCATTTGCGCAGGCTCCGATGGGGGTTGAACCAGGCACGCGTGATAGTCTTACCTAAACCAGTCAAGGATCCTACTCTGGGCTCGTCGTACCGGCCTATATCGCTATTGAATCAAGACTTAATCGTTTTTACTAAATTGATCGCACTACGCCTTCAATTGCTGTTGCCAAGACCATGATCGACTGCGGATGCGCTCCACGCGGCAGCGACGAACTCGTGGTACAACTGGTACACAGCCACCTGGCCGAGCCAGCTCTGCCTGGAACCAAAAAACAAGGCTCTGAGAAATGTGGACGCTGCAAAGCTTGCATCTACATGACACCAATCAAAACATTTGTGGACAAGTTTGACAAAATATTGAAGATTCATAACCTAATCACATGCACCACCTATGGGGTAATCTACCAACTCCAATGCCCATGCGGTAAGATCTATGTGGGCAAAACGAAGAGGCCCCTCAAAGTCCGGGTACTTGAACATATTGCATCCATACGAAAAGATTCAGCCAATTTAAAAAAAAACTCCTGTGGCCAGACATTTTATGAAGATCCATAACAATGATCCGACAGGTGTGAAGGTTTTTGGAATGAGACACGTCCAACTTGGAATTAAAGGAGGTGACCTAGACAGGGAACTGTTAAAAATTTAAACAAAAATGATCTTCCTAATGGACTGCCTACAACCGAAAGGTCTAAATGAGCATAACAGCTACCTACCTTTCCTGTAGAGGAACACTCTTTACCATTCCACCTGTTCTGGAAGAAAATATGTTTATATATTCAAACCCAATACTTACCTTATTTTGACGTAACCAAAAAGGAGAACATACCACTCCATCCCAACATCTGAGCTCCTCTGATAAAGAATATGGAGTCACCAAAATTACATCAACCACATAATAAGAAATGGCCAACCAATCCAATTTCTTACCCAATAAACAGTCCCACACCTATATTCCTCTGGCATATAAATAAAACCGTATCAGTCAAGATTCAAATGCAAGGAAATCCATACTCCCTTCACACCATCCTTGAATGGATGGTACCCAAGAAAACTCCACTCAAATTCACACCCATTTATTCTTTTTTCCTCTTTACCTACTCCAAACACCAAAAATATCACTAATTCACCAAGTTCACACACACATTACAATGCTCCACATATATATATATATATATACTTACTATGGCCCCACTGATAAACACTCCGCAGTCCCAGTCTTTGCACATCACGCACCTTTTTTCAAAATTACTTTTTTCACTCTTTTTTGGGATATCCCACTTTTTGACACTCAATTGCACTCTCCGCTCAGCGACCATATTGCCAGCGATATTGCACAGTGTGTACACAGCTTAAGACTGATTCCTAGTGAAGAATTTATCTGACAAAGGGCCTAATTCAGTATTGATCGCTATTGGGAAATTGAGCGATTAGGCACAACACCCTCACTTTACCCTCAGCATTGGAGATGTAACAACCTCATTATTCAGAGCGAGACAAATAAAAAAGCCTCCAAGAGGTTAAAGGTTAACAAAAAAGGCACGGGAAATGCTATGCAAGATATTAGTACATAATCTACACGTGGTAGGAATACCGCTTATTTCCACTTGTATGGAATATGTTATGGTCCAGACAGGGCCTTCAGGTGTGACGAGCATCTGTAGTAGGTGTCGGAAGTCTCGTAACACCTGGTGGCTCATTTCTGGTGGTATCGCCGCGGTTTCTTGGTGACAGTTGCCATCATTTCCCTAGCTGCGGATACAAGTAACAGGAAGTAAATGTGATTGGCGCTAAAGAGCCCGGGAGATGGTCATAGGTGATCTACCAATACAAGTCTGGAGAAATGGTATATCGGACGGTGTGGGAACAAGTAAAAGATACAGAAATTATTTGACACAATAAAGGATCTGATTCAGGTCTGCGCGCCAGGTAAGTGCCAGCCGCCCGTGCGAATCCCCGCATTTGCATGCTAGTGGAGGTGTATGCTCACACATCCCTTCGCTTGCGGCTGCATGGGCAAAAAACAATTTGATGGTCGCTCGCAATCAAATAATTCTCCCCCCCCCCCCTCCACTCGCAGATCTGAGTCTAGACCAGGGGTTCTCAATCTTTTTCTAATCACGGCACCCTAGAGTATCAGAATTTTTCCAAGGCACCCCTAGGTCCCAAAAAATATATATCAAATGTAGATTGTGTTTATATGTGCTTCTTAGGTTCAGTTATGTGGTAAAGGGCAGGATTTAATTCTGATTGTACACATTTTATGATTGGCAGCCACCAGCACTGGTTTAGCCCAGAAATAATTGATCATAAATAATTTGAATTGGTCCTGGAACACCAACCCGAGGCACCCCTGCAAGTGTCCCGAGGCCCCCCAGGGAGCCTAGGCGCACAGTTTGGGAACCACTGGTCTAGACAATGAATTGAATGAACAGTATACAGTGAGTCTATACTGTCATCCTGCACTAATCATCTATACTGTATATACTGTATGTCTAGTGTCCGTGTGATTAGGAAACATCTGCTGGCAGGAAGTGAAACTACAGCTATTTCTCACACATGCACAAACACAGAAGGGAGCAGACCAGCTTTCAAAGCTTTTGCTTTGAGCGAGCTTACTAGTCTCCTATATATTTGGCTACATCTGTCACTCAAAGTGGGTGTCTGTGTCTATAACGCTCTGTTCCTGGACTTTCCTCTTAATGTGTGATTGCCTTCATCTGTGCTGAACACCTTTCTGAGAAATTAACCTGTTTAAAACAGGTGATGGCAATCATACATTAAGGGGAAGTCTAGAAACAGAGCATTGTGTCCCTCCTGGAGAGGGTCATGTTGGGAGGGGATGCGGTCATTCGTCAGACTGCATTTAGGTCTACAGTCATTAGGTCGACCCCACTAGGTCGACTGGCAGGAAGGTCGACCTGACTTAAAGTCGACATGGGCCAAGGTCGACATGACTTAAGGTCGAATTTGCATAAAGGTCGACATGAGGAAGGTCGACTGGTCATAAGGTCGACATGGGTTTTTCACTGTTTTTTGAGCCGACATGTGCCGACAGGCGGTATTTCATGCCCTACCATCCACTAGGGCGTGGTGGGAGAATAAAATAGTGTGCCGAGCGCAGCGAGGCACCGTGCCCGAAGCATTGCGAGCGAAGCGAGCGTCCGATTCTCATTGCCAACTGTGTCCATGTCGACTGTGTCGACATTCGGATAAAAAAAAAACAGTGAAAAACCCATGTCGACCTTATGACCAGTCGACCTTCCTCATGTCGACCTTTATGCAAATTCGACCTTAAGTCATGTCGACCTTGGCCCATGTCGACCTTAAGTCAGGTCGACCTTCCTGCCAGTCGACCTAGTGGTGTCGACCTAATGACTGTAGACCTAAATGCAGTCTGACGAATGATCCCATTCCGTTGGGAGGTATGTGACAGAGAACCAGCCCAGTGAGCCCACAGACAGTGCCAGACACCCTCTGCCTCCCCATGTTGCCCAGCACTGCTACTCCACAGCCACCAGGTGAGCGCCCCCCTCCCGCGATTTGCGGCAAAACCTCCCCCCCGCGCACCCCCCCTCCCGCGATTCGCGGCAAAAACACCCGCTCCCCCGCGACCCCCCCTACCGCGGTTCGCAGCAAAAACACCCCCGCGACCCCCCCTCCCGCGATTCGCTGCAAAAAGAACCCCCCCACGACCCCTCCCGCAATTCGCGGCATAACCACCACCCCGCGACCCCCCCCTCCCGCGAATCGCGGCAAACCCTCCCCCGTGACCCCCCCCCCGATTTGCTGAACACCCCACCCCCCCCGCGACCTCCCTCCCGCGATTCACGGCAAAAAGAACCCCCCCGCGACCCCCCCCTTGCACGATTGGCGGCACCCCCCCCCGCAATTCGCAGCAGCCCCAGGATTAAATGGCACATGCAAAACACTGACATGGCTATGGTCGACAATGAAAAAGGTTGACATGAGTTTTTGAAGATTTATTTTTAATTTTTTTAATTTTTTCATATTCATTGTCATGTGTCGACATGGACACCAATGAAGTGGCACACTTATGTCAACATTTACATGTGTTGACCTTTCTGTGTTGATTTTTTCTTGTGGCGATTCGCGTCACACCCCCCCGCAACTCCCCCTCCCGCGATTCGCGGCACCCCCCGTGACCCCCCACCTCCCGCAATTTGCGGCAACCCCCCACCGGAACCCCGCCCTCCCGCGATTCGCGGCACCCCCCCCCGCGACCCCCCCCCTCCCGCAATTCGCGGCAACCCCCCACCGGAACCCCCATAACCCCGCTCTCCCGCGATTCGAGGCACCCACCCCCCGCAACCCCCCCCCCCCTCCCGCAAATCGCGGCACCCCCCGCGATTCGCGGCAGCCCCAGGATTAAATGGCACATGCAAAACACTGGCACGGCTATGGTCGACAATGAAAAAGGTCGACATGAGTTTTTGAAGATTTATTTCATTTTTTGAATGTTTTCATATTCATTGTCATGTGTCAACATGGACACCAATGAAGTGGCACACTTATGTCAACATTTACATGTGTTGACCTTTCTGTGTTGATTTTTTTTTGTGGCGATTCGCGTCACACCCCCCCGCAACCCCCCCTCCCGCGATTCGCGGCACCCCCCGTGACCCCCCACCTCCCGCAATTCGCGGCAACCCCCCACCGGAACCCCTGTGAACCCCGCCCTCGCGCGATTCGCGGCACCCAACCCCGCGACCCCCCCTCCCGCAATTCGCGGCACCCCCTGTGATTCGCGGCAGCTCCAGAATTAAATTGCACATGGAAAACACTGACATGGCTATGGTCGACAATGAAAAAGGTTGACATGAGTTTTTGAAGTTTTTTTTTTCATTTTTGGAATATTTTCATATTCATTCTCATGTGTCGACATGGACACCAATGAAGTGCCACACTTATGTCAACATTTACATGTGTTGACCTTTCTGTGTTGATTTTTTCTTGTGGCGATTTGCGTCACACCCCCCCCCACCCCCCCCCCACAACCCCCACTCCCGCGATTCACGGCACACACACACACACCTCCCCCGCGATTCTCGGCACCCCACCCCGTGACCCCCCCTCCCGTCATTCACGGCACACCCCCGCGACCCCCCCTCCCATGATTCGCCGCAACCCCCGCCCCGTAACCCCCCTCCCGCGATTCGCGGCACCCACCCCCGCGACCCCCCCTCCCGCAATTCGCGGCACCCCCCCGCGATTCGCGGCAGCTCCAGAATTAAATTGCACATGGAAAACACTGACATGGCTATGGTCGACAATGAAAAAGGTTGACATGAGTTTTTGAAGTTTTTTTTTTTCATTTTTTGAATGTTTTCATATTCATTCTCATGTGTCGACATGGACACCAATGAAGTGCCACACTTATGTCAACATTTACATGTGTTGACCTTTCTGTGTTGATTTTTTCTTGTGGCGATTCGCGTCACACCCCCCCCACCCCCCCCGCAACCCCCACTCCCGCGATTCACGGCACACACACACCCCCCCGTGATTCTCGGCACCCCACCCCGTGACCCCCCCTCCCGTGATTCACGGCACACCCCCCGCGACCCCCCCTACCATGATTCGCCGCAACCCCCGCCCCCGTAACCCCCCTCCCGCGATTTGCGGCAACCCACCCCGCGACCCCCCTCCCGCGATTCTCTGCAATCCCTCCCCTCCCGCGATTCGCAGCATCCACCCCCCCACAACCCCCCCTCCTGCAATTCGCGGCACCCCCCGTGACCCCCCCTCCTGCAATTCGCGGCACCCTCCGCGACCCCCCCCTCCCGCGATTCGCGGACACCTAAGTTGCAATACAGGCATCTTTCATACAATTCTAACCATATTTCTCATATACAAACGTTCACAAATTAAGGGGGCGCAGCCCCTTACGACGGTGTGAAGAGCGCCCGTAGGGCGCGATGAATCACCTAGTAACCTAATATATGCCGTCTGAGCAGCCAAATGATAACACTTCTTGTTAAAGTGTTGGGTTAAAATGATTGTGTAACATTGTGTATACCGTTGTGCACGATCACTCCAGCAAAGAGACGACGATGCACAATCTCATTATCGCAATGCACAAGGATAGGACGTCACAGCAACCCAGGATTATTTCCTTGGCAGAGCCAAAACTAGGATTCTATTCCACTTTATAATGGGGCCTTACAGTAGGGTGACAGGGCCCCTGGCAGCCTTGACTTCCTTCTGACGCTTGCTTCAGGATGACCGCACAAGACCACCAGACCTGATGGCGAACCACCTTCCACCTCTGTGTACCCACTCAGCACCATGGTAGTATCTGTGGGCTGCCAGAGGGTACACCTGGCCTGTGTGTGACAACCCCCCTGCCGGGCATGGTGGTATGATGTGTCTCCATGCCGACACATCCTGACACTGGGAACATGGCCATCGGAACGGTTCTCTAAGATCTGCTGGACCTTCCCATTCATGCATGAAAGGTACAGCCACGATGCCCACTCAAATCCATGCCCCTTCAAGATTGAAATATAGATAGATAAATGATGTGCAAACACATGTGCCAATTGGGTTTGTAATTGATATGGTGAGATGGTTATATAAACCCCACAAATAGTACCTACCGCGGGTTAGTTGAACAGACTGCACAATCTACAAATACTGCCTTTTTTTTTTTTTATATATATATCTTTATTGATCTTGCAAGAAGAGAAATACAACAAACATTGCACTGCGTGTGTTTCGTATACATTCAACAGTGTTATCTTAGGAATACAGGTACATCTTACAATTACATGTGTTTATAAGGTATAGAAATGTCATTTATCTGAGTACTTGTCGTGTTGTAGAGTATGATACGGTAGCTAATTTAGTATCTATGGCAAACCTCTAGAAGGGTGGATTGCCTGTCTCTAAAATAGAAGTGTTATACCAAGTTGACCAGTGAACAATTTTTCTTATAGTGTCTTTTTCAGCAGTCGGTAGTGTGGCTATGTAGGGTAGCCATATATTAAAAAACTAGGTGATTCATCGCGCCCTACGGGCGCTCTTCACACCGTCGTAAGGGGCTGCGCCCCCTTAATTTGTGAACGTTTGTATATGAGAAATATGGTTAGAATTGTATGAAAGATGCCCTGTATTGCAACTTAGGTGTCCGCGAATCGCGGGAGGGGGGGTCGCGGAGGGTGCCGCGAATTGCAGGAGGGGGGAGTCGCGGGGGGTGCCGCGAATTGCAGGAGGGGGGGTTGTGGGGGGGTGGATGCTGCGAATCGCGGGAGGGGAGGGATTGCAGAGAATCGCGGGAGGGGGGTCGCGGGGTGGGTTGCCGCAAATCGCGGGAGGGGGGTTACGGGGGCGGGGGTTGCGGCGAATCATGGTAGGGGGGGTCGCGGGGGGTGTGCCGTGAATCACGGGAGGGGGGGGTCGCGGGGGGGGGGTGCCGGGGTGCCGCGAATCGCCGGAGGGGGGGTTGCGGGGGGTGTGACGCGAATCGCCACAAGAAAAAAATCAACACAGAAAGGTCAACACATGTAAATGTGCCACTTCATTGGTGTCCATGTCGACACATGAGAATGAATATGAAAATATTCAAAAAATGACAAAAAAACTTCAAAAACTCATGTCAACCTTTTTCATTGTCGACCATAGCCATGTCAGTGTTTTCCATGTGCAATTTAATTCTGGAGCTGCCAAGAATCACGGGGGGGTGCCGCGAATTGCGGGAGGGGGGGTCGCGGGGGTGGGTGCCGCGAATCGCGGGAGGGCGGGGTTCACAGGGGTTCCGGTGGGGGGTTGCCGCGAATTGCGGGAGGTGGGGGGGCACGGGGGGTGCCGCGAATCGCGGGAGGGGGGGTTGCGGGGGGGGTGTGACGCGAATCGCCACAAGAAAAAATCAACACAGAAAGGTCAACACATGTAAATGTTGACATAAGTGTGCCACTTCATTGGTGTCCATGTCGACACATGACAATGAATATGAAAAAATTAAAAAAATTAAAAATAAATCTTCAAAAACTCATGTCAACCTTTTTTATTGTCGACCATAGCCATGTCAGTGTTTTGCATGTGCCATTTAATCCTGGGGCTGCTGCGAATTGCGGGGGGGGGGTGCCGCGAATCGTGGGAGGGGGGTCACAGGGGGTGTGCCGCCAATCGTGCAAGGGGGGGTTCTTTTTGCCGCGAATCGCGGGAGGGAGGTCGCGGGGGGGGTGTTTTTTCCGCGAATCGGGGGGGGGGTCACGGGGGAGGGTTTGCCGCGATTCGCGGGAGGGGGGGGTCGCGGGGTGGTGGTTATGCCGCGAATTGCGGGAGGGGTCGTGGGGGGGTTCTTTTTGCAGCGAATCGCGGGAGGGGGGGTCGCGGGGGTGTTTTTGCTGCGAATCGCGGTAGGGGGGGTCGCGGGGGAGCGGGTGTTTTTGCCGCGAATCGCGGGAGGGGGGGGGCGCGCGGGGGGAGGTTTTGCCGCAAATCGCGGGAGGGGGGCGCTCACCTGGTGGCTGTGGAGTAGCAGTGCTGGGCAACATGGGAAGGCAGTGGGTGTCTGGCACTGTCTGTGGGCTCACTGGGCTGGTTCTCTGTCACATACCTCCCAACATGACCCTCTCCAGGAGGGACACAATGCTCTGTTTCTAGACTTCCCCTTAATGTATGATTGCCATCACCTGTTTTAAACAGGTTAATTTCTCAGAAAGGTGTTCAGCACAGATGAAGGCAATCACACATTAAGAGGAAAGTCCAGGAACAGAGCGTTATAGACACAGACACCCACTTTGAGTGACAGATGTAGCCAAATATATAGGAGATTTTGAAGCCCTGGTCTCTACGTCTATCATACATTCAACCCAATCCATTTGAAACATATAGATCAACCTGGGCATAAATAAGGTGAACGAGATATTCTCAGCATGGATCCATCTTGAGAGAATGGTTTTCTTTGCTGCTGTGGCAATTCTAGCTAGTAGGAGTCGTGTGCCTGCAGTGAGTTTGGAGACGAGTGGTGAGGCGTAGTAGTTCCACAGGGCCCAGGGCATGGTAATTTTAAACGTAATGAGCAAGGTATTCGAAATGTAAGTCTGCACATCATTCCAAAAGGTCTGTACCACCCTGCAAGACCAGAGACAGTGAGTAATCTCTGTATCTGATTCGGCACATTTAAAGCAGTTAGAATTGTCCGATATTCCAGTTATATATCTGAGTTTAGGGGTATAATACGCCCTGTGGAGAATTTTGTATTGCATTTCTGCATAAGATGCAGAGACCATCTGCTTATTAAGCCTAACTCTAAGTCTAATCACATCTAAAGTACCAAGACCCGGAGATGTGTCTTGCCATTTAGATAGCCCCGTGGTGTTGACCGTGAGGTCTATTTTCTTTCTAAGAAGATCGTATAGTGATGAGGTTGATATTGACCTGCCCTCACTTGACATTATCAGGTTATTAAAGGTATTGGTGAGTTCAGTCTTTGGCAAGGTGGATAGCGCCTTGGTAATATAGCTTCTGACCTGGAAATATGCAAACATTGGGATGTCGATATTTGGGAACTTTTCCCTCAAAGCCGAGAGTGTGACCATTGTAGTGTGGTCTGAATTAAGGAACTGATATGTCAGTCGTAAACCCTGTTTGTACCATCTTTCATAAATCAAGTCTGGATTACAGTGGCGAAAGTTCATCCCAGTTGCCCGGAGGCAAGATAAGTATTGGTTCCCCCCTAATAGCTCAATCAGTAAGGTGCCTGTCTCCAGTAAGGTCATGGAATCTATCTAATACAGGGTGTGACACTTGCAAAAATGCGGTTAGAAGGGGAGTCAGCCACATTAGCAATATCAACTGCTTTCAATTAACTGAATCAAACTTGAAGGGTAAGAGAAGTGCCCCCTTGGGAGCAGGAGCCCGGCGGCAGATGACTCCATTGCCTCCCAAAGTTCTGCCTCTGCTGGATTACCTTCCTGAAAAGCTCTGTTATTAGTTAGGGGTAAGAACAAAGATTGTGTACTGCATAATTTAGATCGCTGCCTCATAGATCTCCAGGCCATGTAAGGGGTAAACAATAAGGGGTTGATTTTTATGGCCTGTTCAATAGTCCCCATTGGGGAATGTAGGAGAGTGACTAGTGAGGAGGTTGGGAGAAATGCCTGGTCTGTGGCCAGGTCAACATAGTGGTTAGTCCCCCGTATCCAGTCTAGAACATATTTAACATTAGAGGCTAATGCATATTCCTGAATATTAGGGAGGTTGATACCTCCTAAGGATAAGGGTTGTTGCAGCTTAAATAGTGCAATTCTTGGGGGTTTGCCTGCCCATATGAATTTCGTGAGGGCTCTATTGATTAACATGGCATCATGTTTATTTATAAGATATGGCAGCATCTGGACTGGGTAGAGAAGGCGTGGGAAGGAAATCATTCTGTATAACTGGCAGCGACCCAAATAAGAGAGAGGCAAATGTTGCCACTTTGTAAAGTCTGCCTTCGGCTGAGAGATAAAATGTGTGTAGTTAGTCGAATATATGTCAGATACTTGTTTAGGAAATTTCAAACCTAGATAAGTTAAATGGTCACGTGCCCATCGAAATGGAAACTGATAGGTCCATCCCTGTGTAGCCTCAGGGTATAGTGCTAGTGCCTCGGTTTTGTCAAAGTTTATTAAGAATCCAGATACTTTATGAAAGTCTGCCATAATTCGTTGTATGCCCACTAAGGCCACCTTTGGATTGCTTATATATATAGCAATAAATCATCGGCAAAAGCTGATGCTTTTATCTCAGTCCTTCCAATAGGGACACCTCTCCAAGTTTTTTCCTTAAAAAAGACTCTGATTAGTGGGTCTAGGGCCAGATTAAAAAGTAGTGGCGAGAGCGGGCATCCTTGGCGTGTCCCCCTGCTTAGTGAAAAGTTTGTGGAGTTAAGACCATTTACCGTTATGTGTGCAGTGGGGACAGTGTATAACATACGGAATACATTCATGAATCCATCTCCAAACTGCTGTGTCTGGAGGACCCTAAGAATATGCGGCCAGGAAACTCTATCAAACGCCTTTTCGGCATCGCAGCTGACTATAATAGTGTCTCTGGCAGAGAGCTGTTGAGCCTTATGCATTGCGGCTATTAACGTTCTCACATTGTGTACGGAAGTACGCCCCCTCACAAAGCCATTTTGAGCCGGATGAAGGATTCTAGGTAAAATGTTCTGCAGCCTTTGAGCAAGTAATTTGGTAAAAAGTTTTAGATCCTGGTTCAGTAAAGAAATTGGCCTATATGATTGTACCTTCAAGGGATCTTTTCCAGGTTTGGGGAATATCACTATCCTAGCTTCAGTAAAGCCATCTGGGGGGGGGAGTTACCCGAAAGCATGGAATTAAATAAGGAGGTTAGATGGGGGAGTATCTGATCATGAGTTATTTGGTAAAATTCAGCCCCGAAACCATCAGGTCCTGGGGATTTGCCCTTTGCCAATGACCTAATGAGGGGCGATAGCTCGAGAT